>NC_089776.1:3070686-3088186 GCF_040412425.1 Macrobrachium rosenbergii
TGAAGATTATTCCGTTAGCCATTATCCTTGAGAATGCAGGTGGTCGTCAACAGAGGGTCCAATGTGGGGCGGGGTGGGGATGGGTGGGTAGTGGTATTTGACTGAGCTTCCGATCCGGCCTGACAGGTTCATAATCCCCCAGGTGGTGGAATCATTTCCATGTTCCTGCCTTGGCCCCACTGCACCGGCCTCAACTGGCATGACAAGCCCTTGCTGTTGCTGGACGAGACCCTCAAGGAAAGACCTGTTTGGTGTAAACATGAATGGCAGTCATTTCTTCAAATCCTTTATCTTCGCAGGCTGCAAGGCAATAACTACCAGGCACTTCTGGGGTAGACCAACAGCACTGAGGTCCAGGTCTCCTGTCTTTTTGGGCCTTCCTCATCCAATGCGTCCCTTATCTAAGGGGACTGTGTCGTCTGAGTTACTGTCAGCCATACTTCACCTTATATGAAGAATGATCCTTGACTGATAGGACAATTTGGGAGGCCTTCTTAAACAACCCGACTGGTCTCCTAGTTACATAACTTTCCAGAATCTTGATGTCCTTAAAGTGGGTCTTGTCCATAGATGCACCTTGATACGGTCCTCAGACGTGGCTTCTTTCATAAGGCATAACAATCTGGAGTCTCTATCTCTGGCTGTTTTATGGAAATTTTTCGCAAGACTCAAATGACTGATCACAGGGCAGGGTAAGGAGTGGCCACTCACCATGAAAATCACCTACCCTCCTCAATCGTACCGTGTCACGGTAGGAAAAGCCGATACCATGGCTATTACCACTCGATGTTGTAGGCTGAGGGTCATCTAGCTGATCACGACCATTAGTAGGCATTGCCGATAGCAAAAAATAAACACACAGGGCACTGATAATCACTTCAAAATAACGAAAAATGTTACGAGTAATCTTAACTGCTTAGCACTCCCGCCACACTCGGGAATGCATTTTTTACAGTTAAAGTGGCAATGGTTAATCGCTCCAGGTTATGTGAAAAAGGCTCGAATTCGAGTTTTCAGAAATACTGCAAGAACAGTACTGACGAACATACACAAATCGCAGAGGCTCCATATCCCCACTCAGGCCGGGTGTCGAGGTAGGGAGTGGCCTTTAAAACTCATTTGGCTAAAAATCACAATAGACTCTCAGGGACATTGCTGATAAACAGACCATACCCCACTCAGATCCACACCTGACAGGTGTCATGGAGGTGGAGTTTGAAAACCATTAACATTACTACCCTCGTACTGTGTTTACAAATATGATAATCCTATTTTATATCTCTACTGCCTACCTTAAAGTTTAAACAATTTACAAATTTCTTTTGATATTAAAGGATCAAGTTTATACATCCCTTGACTGATATTCATATTATGGTTGTAACTTTCTTTTATGAGCTAGATTCAATGATGTTCCTTTCAGTGCATTATTAGAATATACAATCCTTTTGCCCCTTCCCAGTTGATAGCATGATTGTTCTCACTAACATGTACAAATATACCACTGTTCCTGTGCATATCTCACACATTTCTTATGTTGTTCAATTCTTTTTCCAGTGCTTTCCTGGTTTGGCCAATATAAAAGTTGTCACAAGACTTTACACGGAATTTTATATACACACCCTTTATTATTGTCTGGGGAGTTCTTGATAAGTACATTTTTCATTGTTGTATTGTTCTTAAATGCGACATTAACACTAAAATTTTAAGAAGATGAGGGATATCTTTCATACTATTATTATAAGGCAGAACAAGCAAATTTTTTTGTGTTGTAAGGTTCTTTCTGGTTTTGATACATAGTCTTTTTTTTGCTTCATATGCACTGTTTAATACACTATCAGGATATTTCAATTTTTTGCCTGGCATTCCTAATCTTATCTATTTCATCATCAATATATTCAGGCTACATACCTGCAATGCTCTTAAAAACATAGATGAAAACACTGACTTTTAACCTTATTGCTTTGTCCAGAATAGAAATGACATAGGAAGAAATATTAGTGGGTTTTCTATACACACTATATTTAAACCCACTACTATTTCTTCGTATGAGGACATCCAGAAACGGTAAGCACCCATCATTTTCCATTTCCATTGTGAATTTAATTGATGGTACTAATTGATTTAACTTAGCAAAAGTTTTTTACATCTTGGTTCCTGGCCATACACAAATTATGTCGTCAACATACCTAAACCATGTTACATTACGTGGGATTATGTTGTTTAATATCTTCTTTTTCAAAAATTCCATATATAAGTTACTGAACACTGGGGATAGAGGGTTTCCCATTGCCATACCAAAATTTTGTGAGTAAAATTTACCATTAAATTCAAATTTACAATCTTTTACACATAATTTAATCAGTTCAATTAAAGTACTTTAGAGAAATGGGATATCCAGCTGTGTGTTCTCTAACAATTCAGATAAAAACGCCATCAGATCATCTATTGGCACCTTTGTGAATAGTGATACAACATCAAAACTTACAAGCCTGGATTCACTATTAATCTCTACACTATTTAGTTTATTTATCAGGTCCACATTATTCTTGATATTTGCATTTGAGATGGTACCTACTAATGGGTTGAGAATATCTACTAAGTACTTCGCTAGCTTGTATGATGCGGAACCAACTGAACTGATAATTGGCCTGGCAGGAAAGTTTGCTTTGTGAGTTTTTATTGTACCATACATGTATGGTAGCGATGGAGAGGTCACACACAACTTCTTTATAAGGCTTTCGTTACCTTTTAACAGGTTTTCACTTTCTTATTGAAACCACTATTCACATTGTCTATCGGGTTCTTATTTAATTCTTTATATGTGTTATCATCACCTAAAAGATTTTGCATTTTTTCTATATATTCACTTTTATTTAAAATTACAAGGGCGCCTGATTTATCTGCTTTTGTCATGTGTATATTTTTATCTTTTTCAGTTCATTAATAGCAACCATAAATCTTTTTGGGACGTTTGTGGTGTCTGATTTTTTCATACTTCCATAAATCACTCCCTTAACCATGTTCACTTCTTCATTCGTTAAATCACTATATTTTTCCAAATTACACAGTCCTTTAGTTATTTCCACACTGTTCCTTCCGCCAGGAGATAAAGCAAAGTTTAAACCGTAGCCTAAGGCACTAGTTACATTTCTATCCAGCTGTTTGTTTGATAAGTTGACGACACATTCATGATTGGCGTTGTTGGTCCAAGGGCTTCTTTCAATCAACAGTTTCTTCTCATCTTCTTAAGAATTTTGGTGTTAATGTCGCATTTAAGAACAATACAACAATGAAAAATGTACTTATCAAGAACTCCCCAGACAATATTAAAGGGTGTGTATATAAAATTCCGTGTAAGTCTTGTGACAACTTTTATATTGGCCAAACCGGGAAAGCACTGGAAAAAAGAATTGAACAACATAAGAAATGTGTGAGATATGCACAAGGGAACAGTGGTATATTTGTACATGTTAGTGAGAACAATCATGCTATCAACTGGGAAGGGGCAAAAAGGATTGTATATTCTAATAATGCACTGGAAAGGAACATCATTGAATCTAGCTTCATAAAAGAAAGTTACAACCATAATATGAATATCAGTCAAGGGATGTATAAACTTGATCCTTTAATATCAAAAGAAATTTGTAAATTGTTTAAACTTTAAGGTAGGCAGTAGAGATATATGAAAATAGATTATCATATTTGTAAACACAGTACGAGGGTAGTAATGTTAATGAGTTTCCAAACTCCACCTCCATGACACCTGTCAGGTGTGGATCTGAGGTGGGTATGGTCTGTTTATCAGCAATGTCCCTGAGAGTCTATTGTGATTTTTAGCCAAATGAGTTTTAAAGGCCACTCCTACCTCGACACCGGCCTGAGTGGGGATATGGAGCCTCTAACGGTTGTGTATGTTCGTTAGTACTGTTCTTGTAGTATATATATTTGTGACTTTCACACTCTGTATCAGTCCTTCGTCAATGGCTTGGAAATAAAGTCGAAACCGGTCAGGACCTACACCCGTTTCTTATTTTTCACCTGTGGTAATGTGTGATAAATGAATCACGTACAAAAGTGATAATAATCATCAATGGATACCACGCGCTCCTTCCGATCTTTCTGTGTTCTTTTCCCCATCTTGGAATATGCCGTCAGAGAATTTGCCGACGCCCTCACTCAAGCTCATACCAACAAGGAACACCTGCGGTTTTTACGTGAATGTCGGGATGAACAAGTGATACCAAGATCGTTCATAACCAATTCCTTGCTGAAATTAGAAGACCAACCCTTCGGTGAAATACAACGTGCCATATTGGAAAAACATATCAACATCAAAACATTGGAAACCAAAAAGAATTTTGAAGATCTCACGAGGAAAAGACGACATTTTTGAAGCCTCAATACCACCAGATTGGAGAGATTCCCTCCGTGAATATTGTCATGTGAAGATGAGGAATCAAGTGTATCGAAACTGAAACGGAAACACGATAATAAAATGAAACTGTTGATTGAAAGAAGCCCTTGGACCAACAACGCCAATCATGAATGTGTCGTCAATTTATCAAACAAACAGCTGGATAGAAATGTAACTAGTGCCTTAGGCTACGGTTTAAACTTTGCTTTATCTCCTGGCGGAAGGAACAGTGTGGAAATAACTAAAGGACTGTGTAATTTGGAAAATATAGTGATTTAACGAATGAAGAAGTGAACATGGTTAAGGGAGTGATTTATGGAAGTATGAAAAATCAGACACCACAAACGTCCCCAAAAGATTTATGGTTGCTATTAATGAACTGAAAAAGATAAAAATATACACATGACAAAAAGCAGATAAATCAGGTGCCCTTGTAATTTTAAATAAAAGTGAATATATAGAAAAAATGCAAAATCTTTTAGGTGATGATAACACATATAAAGAATTAAATAAGAACCTGATAGACAATGTGAATAGTGGTTTCAATAAGAAAGTGAAAAACCTGTTAAAAGGTAACGAAAGCCTTATAAAGAAGTTGTGTGTGACCTCTCCATCGCTACCATACATGTATGGTACAATAAAAACTCACAAAGCAAACTTTCCTGCCAGGCCAATTATCAGTTCAGTTGGTTCCGCATCACAAGCTAGCGAAGTACTTAGTAGATATTCTCAACCCATTAGTAGGTACCATCTCAAATGCAAATATCAAGAATAATGTGGACCTGATAAATAAACTAAATAGTGTAGAGATTAATAGTGAATCCAGGCTTGTGAGTTTTGATGTTGTATCACTATTCACAAAGGTGCCAATAGATGATCTGATGGCGTTTTTATCTGAATTGTTAGAGAACACACAGCTGGATATCCCATTTTCTAAAAGTACTTTAATTGAACTGATTAAATTATGTGTAAAAGATTGTAAATTTGAATTTAATGGTAAATTTTACTCACAAAATTTTGGTATGGCAATGGGAAACCTCTATCCCCAGTGTTAAGTAACTTATATATGGAATTTTTGAAAAGAAGATATTAAACAACATAATCCCACGTAATGTAACATGGTTTAGGTATGTTGACGACATAATTTGTGTATGGCCAGGAACCAAGATGTAAAAACTTTTTTGCTAAGTTAAATCAATTAGTACCATCAATTAAATTCACAATGGAAATGGAAAATGATGGGTGCTTACTGTTTCTGGATGTCCTCATACGAAGAAATAGTAGTGGGTTTAAATATAGTGTGTATAGAAAACCCACTAATATTTCTTCCTATGTGCATTTCTATTCTGGACAAAGCAATAAGGTTAAAAAGTCAGTGTTTTCATCTATGTTTTTAAGAGCATTACGGGTATGTAGCCCTGAATATATTGATGATGAAATAGATAAGATTAGGAATGCAGGCAAAAAATTGAAATATCCTGATAGTGTATTAAACAGTGCATTTGAAGGGCAAAAAGACTATGTATCAAAACCAGAAAGAAACTTACAACACAAAAAATTTGCTTGTTCTGCCTTATAATAATAGTATGAAAGATATCCTCATCTTCTTAAGAATTTTGGTGTTAATGTCGCATTTAAGAACAATACAACAATGAAAATGTACTTATCAAGAACTCCCAGACAATATTAGAGGGTGTGTATATAAAATTCCGTGTAAGTCTTGTGACAACTTTTATATTGGCCAAACTGGAAAGCACTGGAAAAAAGAATTGAACAACATAAGAAATGTGTGAGATATGCACAAGGAACAGTGGTATATTTGTACATGTTAGTGAGAACAATCATGCTATCAACTGGGAAGGGGCAAAAAGGATTGTATATTCTAATAATGCACTGGAAAGGAACATCATTGAATCTAGCTTCATAAAAGAAAGTTACAACCATAATATGAATATCAGTCAAGGGATGTATAAACTTGATCCTTTAATATCAAAAGAAATTTGTAAATTGTTTAAACTTTAAGGTAGGCAGTAGAGATATATGAAAATAGGATTATCATATTTGTAAACACAGTACGAGGGTAGTAATGTTAATGAGTTTCCAAACTCCACCTCCATGACACCTGTCAGGTGTGGATCTGAGGTGGGTATGGTCTGTTTATCAGCAATGTCCCCTGAGAGTCTATTGTGATTTTTAGCCAAATGAGTTTTAAAGGCCACCCTACCTCGACACCGGCCTGAGTGGGGATATGGAGCCCTAACGGCTGTGTATGTTCGTCAGTACTGTTCTTGTAGTATATATATTTGTGACTTCTCACACTCTGTATCAGTCCTTCGTCAATGGCTTGGAAATAAAGTCGAAACCGGTCAGGACCTACACCCCGTTTCTTATTTTTCACCTGTGGTAATGTGTGATAAATGAATCATATACAATATATATATATATATATATATATATATATATATATATATATATATATATATATATATATATATATATATATATATATATATATATATATATATATATATATATATATATATATATATATATATATATATATATATATATATATATATATATATATATATATATATATATATATATATATATATATATATATATATTCAGCTAAGGCCACAGGAAAAATAAAAGAAAGGAGTACCAAGTTCTTTCATTGTTATTTCCAACATCTTTTCGAAGTACAGTGCCAAAATCTGTGAGAGTATCTAACAAAGTAAAACATAAAAGCTGAAACAATGGCAACACAAATATTCAAAATCAGGTTAAAACCAGTAGATGCAGGTGAAGACACAGCTGAACAGATAATAAAAAAAAAAAAACAATCTTCAAAATCTCATTACCAATGTGTGTTTGTGTTCTCTTGGGAGGTTGCTGTGTTAAAGAATAACTGAGATGATGAGGACAGAATAAGTAAAATGCTACGTGCACAGGTCAGGCAGGGCGCTGCGACCTACATTAGGTTAAATTTCGATAGTGAGTGTTAGGTTAAGATATCCCCTTCAGTTACTGTTGCTACATTTTGCTGTTTTTATCTTTTATCTTTTGCAAATTTCAAAGATCGAAAACCGGTATCCTGTATATTTTGCAGTTGCTGTTGGTGATATTTCATCGTTATTTTCTCCCACTCATATTTTGGTAGAGTGGGACTGAACATTCTCATGGGGGAAACCTCCACGTACGCACTTAAATGATTATGAGGTTAGCAAGATTAGCGGGCGTCATTGTATTCCCTCGTTGGCATCAACGGAAGTTGCTCAGTGAAAGCCGCGTCAAGGAGATCTGAGAAATACGATAATTGATTACAATGTAATGATGTTTTTAGACTCCTTTCAATCCAACAAATTTGTTCGATGTCGGAATTTGGCTCGTCAAAAAGATTTCTAAATTTTGTGATGAGAAGGAAACATTGTAAAAATAAAAAAAGGAGTGGTCGGGGAACAGCTTCCGTGGTGATTCAAATATTCGTAAAAGAGCCTCTAATTTTTCCTGTTTTGTTGTTTAATCAAACATAATAATATTCAGATGACTTCATCAAACAGCTTTTCCAGACGTTGTACTAAAAAAAAAAAAGCACGCTGGTTTTTAACATAGCACTTTTCCATGAATGATAGCCTTTACAAGAGAGGTTATGCAAATAAACCTTTGCATTTTATATCATATTCTACATGATTACCTTAGGAACGTGGGAATGAAACACTAAAGGGAAGGTTTGATTTTTAAGGAAAACTGCATTGCAGTCGGAATAAAAACAAAGACTTCATCATATTTGAGGGCATGTGGAATAGGAACTTGGACAAAAAAAAAAAAAAAAAAAAAAATATATATATATATATATATATATATATATATATATATATATATATATATATATATATATATATATATATATATATATATATATATATATATATATATATATATATGACTGCTACCATAGCAATATAGACAAGAAATGTGGATGGAAATCACAATGGACAGACCACTCTCTTAAACAATATATTACTAAGGATGCACACACTTTTTACTAAATCCATATTAGCAAAGTTGATAAAGGAAAAAATTTACCAAGGATGATTCAGTCATGGGATCTGACTGGCCCTTTGGAAATCCAAAATAGCGATAATTTTTCAAGATGGCTACAGTTTTGACTTTCATAAATTTATTTTTCTCTTAGAAATCCTAATTAGTTAATCTAGAAGGCCTTAAAATCTAAGTGTATGTTTTCAGCCATGCTCAGATTATCTTTATTCTTATTTCTGGTACTAGAAATGTATATTTGTTTTATATGCGACAAAAGTTATATTTGTTAAGTTCATGTTTGCTATAACATTGTATACATCTTTTCATAGAAAATAGTAGTACCTTGGTTTCAGCACACAGCCGTATGCTTTTCTTAGGCTGCTAATATTGGCCCCACCACTGACCTACGTCCCACCCATAGCTCCCAGAAGCATATGCATAGGAACGACTACACCCAGTGTACTTTAATGGTAAGACAGGCACGAATAGCATGATGGTCTCTGCTTATCAAAAGGCGATGACTGGGCACTACCAGTGCAGCAGAGTGATGCTGCCACTGTCGTGTATCTAAATCATTTTCAGGTTATTATCCCAGAACCTAGTGCTGTTTATGTCAACCCAAATCAGTTAAGGCTCTGTACCTGAGTTGACAATCCGAAATTGTACAAGAGAGCAGGCCCAAGGATAATGTCATTCTAGTTATCTGAATGGCATATAGGTTTTAATGAGACTAATGACGATGGATGAACAATGACCAGGAGCAGTGCAACAGGCATGATTGTGTTTGTATCCCACACTAGAGAGTGTGCACCAGGGGCAGTGAAAGGACAGACTCTTGGCTATTGAAGATCGTAAACAGTAAGGGACACAGCATCTAACCACCCCCCCAAAAAAAAAAAAAGGATCCTAAGTGAAGTAAATGAAGTAAAGTTCAAATCGTCAAACCCTATGAAGGCTCTCAAAAGTTAAGTATTTTTTTAGTTTAACCAGAGCACTGAGCTGATCAACAGCTCTATAGATTAAGAGGGCTAATGAAGATTACCTAGCAGAAGGAGCTACAGCCTATTGTGGACCTGAAACATATATAGCGAGAAATGAATTTCTATCACCAGAAATAAATTCCTCTTATTCTTCATAGGTCGGTTGGAGATTCGAACTCGAGGCCAGTAGAGTGCTAGCTGAGAAAGGAACCCACTCGCCCAAGGAGGAACTTGAAGGATCTCAAGATGACATTCTTGTGCTCTTAATGTCACCTCCATCATTCAGATCTTTCACTGTATCCTGAACAGATTTATTACTTGGATCCTGACTTGGACAGCTATCTATTCTACTTTAGTTCTTTACAGAAAAGGTAGATGATTGACGTCAGAATCTAAACAGCCTAATAAGAAATCTTCTCCAGATGTCAAGAGAGACCAGAGTGACAGAGGTGATATTAAGAGTACAGAATGAATGTCAATGATGGTATCTAGAGACACCTAAGAAAAGGTTTGATGCTTTAAACCTTATTTCATTTGCTTCACTAACAAAGAATTTCTTTTTATAGATAGGCTACAGTTACTTGTCTTGTTGTTTGACAATGTAAGGCATAACCGGCTTTTTTTACCAGTGTACAAGCTAATATTTTTTTTCTGTACTTAGCAAACGTGTGTTTCAATTTATATTCTCTGGAATACACTTGTCAGCAATTTCTTAGATAGAGAAACAGTTTTTATCTAATAGAAATAACCTACCTCCAGACTACTCATAGTAATTCTTTTAGAACATTGCATCATGGCATAACTTTCAATCATAATTTGGCAAAATATTATCAAAACCCGTAGTCATTTACAACCAGTCTCTACACACAAACAAAAAACACACACACACACACACACACACACATATATATATATACTGTATGTATATATATATATATATATATATATATATATTCATATATATATATATATATATATATATATATATATATATATATATATATATATATATATATATATATATATAAAGTGACTGTTTTTGTGAGGAGAGAGAGAGAGAGACCATAGAGAGAGAGAGAGAGAGAGAGAGAGAGAGAGAGAGAGAGAGAGAGAGAATTACCTCCTAATCCTAAACAGTTGACAACGAAAACCAATTACTATTTTGATGAGACAACAATATAACGAGGTCCAAAATCTACGACATTTTTCACAAAATTAAATCGGGAGGAAAAGTATGTTTTTATTGTCGAAGATCCACTGTAGTATTGTCCTTTATTCGCATTCCGTCATGAAGTCGCTGGATATGATTACTGCTAAATAAACCACGACCAACGTTATTTTTTGCCCTCCATTCACCACTAAAAGCACTGGCCATCGCTGCGTGAAGGTCGTCTTCTCAAACCACGCGCTTATTGAAAACATCCATAGTGACTGAAAGCGACGATGATCAGTATATCTTCCTGCTGTCAAGTCAAAAATGATGAATATAAAAAGGATACCTTTACGTGAACTAGAACCTTAATAGTTAACTGCTTCTGTTTGTGAATAAATATAATTTAGCGTGAATATAGAATTCATCAGCATCCACAACATTTACGTCATCTTTTCTATAATAATGAATGTATGAGATTTTATCTGGAAAACTATATAAGTCAACACAGACGTGAAGGCAAGAGGCTTTGCCAGCCAAGGCTCCTCTCCTGAAATGTATAACCTTCAACGACTGCAGTTGAAAATGAGCAGCAGAATCATAAGAAAGGTCTCTCTTTTAATCTCTAGCATCTCTCCTTTATCTTTTACTAGCATAATTTCATATAATATTTCTTTTATATCTAAATCTTATGGCGATCAGGGTCTACGAATTGCCATTTCCTCATAATCCGTTCATTTTAAAATAAACAAGTAAAAAGTACGCCTACGTTTTTTCGGCGTGAACGAGTTTTCTGTAAGAGCCGCGGCCCATGAAGCTTTCAGCCTGTCCTATAACGTTGCCAGACGCACGATTATGGCTAACTTTAACCTTGAATAGAATAAAAACTACTGAGGAGGCTAGAGGGCTGCAATTTGGTATGTTTGACGATTATGGGGTGGATGATCAACATACCAATTTGCAGCCCTCTAGCCTCATGTTTTTTTAAGATCTGAGGGCGGACAGAAAAGTGCGGATGGACAGACAAATAAACAGCCATATCTATAACAGTTTTCTTTTACAGAAAACTAAAAATTTAAACCCAGGGCTTTCTGATCACCTAACTGGGTTGATGGAAAAATCTGAGATATTTATAGGCTCGACGTGGAATGCGGATGAATGCATTCTTCCTATCCTCACTTATTTTTCAGACATTTTGAGCGAATCCTGCGATATATAACAAAATACGAAAGTTATAGGACCTTAACTCCAACTGACGTGTTTTGGTTCAGAAACTTTTCTCAGGATTTTGAGCTATGACTTTGGCCTGGACTTTTCCAAGGATCACAAATGCCTCAGGATATTTCCTTCATTTCCTTACTCTTCCTTTCGGCTTGTTTGCCGTGGCTTCCATGGTTTTGCAGTCGTTGTGATGTAATACCATAAAAGTGCTAATGGAGTTATATATATATATATATATATATATATATATATATATATATATATATATATATATATATATATATATATATATATATATATATATTATTATGATTAGCAAGAATTCGCTAGCAAATTACCTCCCCCCCTCCTTTGTTGTTGTTGGTTGTTCATTTACTGCCAGCCGGCCGATCGATAGACCATCTGTCTATCGACTTAAAAACAAGGGTTAAAAGATTAAAAGGCGCTCCCATTTTTGATAAAGATCTTTCCTTCGAGGCAAAAGTAATCTGGCTTGGGCGTTTCTCCTACAGGCCAAAACCTCCCTGCGGGCAGCAGGTGCAATGAGTCAAAGCATCTGTGATGGACGCCCCTGCCCCATAGGGGGGATAAAGGCAAAAGCCCACGAGGTCTCACACACACGCGGGCTGGAAGATATGGAGTGAACTTGTGAAGACGTCCTCAACACCTGGCCCCATCGATGCCCTTGCATCCTAACCACGTGGCCCTTCCCAAAGTATACTTCTCCTCGTGCCCTTCAACCGTATTCCTCGAGCCCACACGCCATTGCTTGGAGTTTCGAGGAGTCCCCATCGCCTTGCCCTTTACGGAAGCCCTTGCATCTCACCACGTGGAAGAAACTCGTCCTCGGAAATCGCAAGTCATCCACGGACCGCCTTCTACACGCCCTCGGAAAATCTGCTAAGGTAAAGTGCCCTGGAAGAGCCCCATTTCAGTCACGCTTTTGTCTCGTAATATTTTCTTAAAGAGAAAGCCAGAAATCTCCCTTGTCTAATGTCCGTGCGCCTCTTGCATCGGCAGTATTAATTCTTTATTACTCCTTTGGCACCCTCAGTGCAGCTTCGAATTCATTATTCTTTTGTCTATTTTCATTACTGGCGTATAATGTGCATATCTCTCATTTCAGAGGGATCCTATCGTGGAAGCTTCTCGACTGTGGCTGGGATTCCCAGTTTCATTCAATCTACTTGAGTTCCTCTTTCCCGTACTAATGTCATTTATGTAAATACACTACTTTAAATGTGCCCACGTGTTTTACGTAATATTTCCCTCAGTAACAAGAGCCCTATGCTCATATGAAATTCTCCTTTGTTTTCCTCTTTTTTACGTTTTCCCGTACCCACGAAGTCAGAATTCACAAGGCTAAATTAACTTAAAATCGTTGCTACCTGTCTCACAGAGCATATTTCAAACTAAAACCACGGAAAAACGTAAAAATGGCGACCTGGCCATAGATCTCGTTTTGCAGTTGCAGTTCCCTAGTGTTGCTTTATTGCATTTGCAACTTGCCAGATCAGCTATTAGCAAAGCTAAGCTGGATACGAGACAATTACGAACCTTTTGTGTAAAACCAGCACACAGATCCAGAAAATTCCACGTAAGTAATGTGTTAATCTTAGCAAAACCTTTTTACAATCGTGACTGTTCCTAGGAATTAGAAATAGGGACGCATGTAATCACTGAGAGAAAGAACCGCCGTATTAGATTCGTTAATGCATGCCTTTCAGGATAGGTAGTTAGGAAATAACCAGTGCTAACCATCCTTTGCTTCGAGGAATAGTGCGAAATTCCTCTGTGTTAAAATCCTTGCCATATTCTTGCTTCGAGGAATAGTGCGTTAAAAGAAATTCCTCTGTGATAACTTTTACTTCGCATTTCGAATTAGCGAACTGTTATTTAGGCGCGAATAAATTCCCACGTGGGACACGACGAAGTCAGCTTGCATTGCTGAAAAATTCTCTCAGTGTAGTTAGAATTCGAGTTAGGTGTTAGGAAGGCGAAATTTAAACTCCGCTTATAGGGGAAAATTACTAGGCCGTTGTATTGTTATCCTCTCAGACGACTGGGAAATTCTCCGGAATCCCAGATGGTATATAAATATACGGGTTCATTCACCCAGAATCTAAAAATACCTCCGGTGTTGGCCAAACGACCTGCACCCCCACCCCCGCCCATGCCCGCGTGTAGCATTTTTTTTTTTCTTCCCCATTTTTTTCCCCATTCATTTCTCTTTGGGTTTCCGTTAGTAATTTCTAAGTCCTAAGGGACGAATCGTAATTCCAAGTCCTAAGTGACTCCTAAAATTCTACGTCGTACGTGGCGAGAATTCCTCCAAATTCCACAAATTCCAAGTCCTAAGTGACTCCTAAAATTCTACGTCGCACGTGGCGAGAATTTCTCCAAATTCCAGTCCTCAGAGACTCCTAAAATTTACGTCGCACGTGGCGAGA
This sequence comes from Macrobrachium rosenbergii, assembly GCF_040412425.1. NCBI lineage: Eukaryota > Metazoa > Arthropoda > Malacostraca > Decapoda > Palaemonidae > Macrobrachium > Macrobrachium rosenbergii. The sequence goes on from NC_089776.1 coordinate 3,084,946, forward strand.
ATTTCTCCAAATTCCAGTCCTTAGAGACTCCTAAAATTCTACGTCGCACGTGGCGAGAATTTCTCCAAATTCCAGTCCTCAGAGACTCCTAAAATTCTACGTCGCACGTGGCGAGAATTTCTCCAAATTCCAGTCCTCAGAGACTCCTAAAATTCTACGTCGCACGTGGCGAGAATTTCTCCAAATTCCAGTCCTCAGAGACTCCTAAAATTCTACGTCGCACGTGGCGAGAATTTCTCCAAATTCCAGTCCTTAGAGACTCCTAAAATTCTACGTCGCACGTGGCGAGAATTTCTCCAAATTCCAGTCCTCAGAGACTCCTAAAATTCTACGTCGCACGTGGCGAGAATTTCTCCAAATTCCAGTCCTCAAGAGACTCCTAAAATTCTACGTCGCACCTGGCGAGAATTTCTCAAATTCCAGTCCTCAGAGACTCCATTCTACGTCGCACGTGGCGAGAATTCCTCCAAACTCCAGTCCTCAGAGACTCCTAAAATTCTACGTCGCACGTGGCGAGAATTTCTCATTCCTGCGGGAACCCAAAATCAAGTCCTTTTGAGACATTATATAGTGTAGTTCACACACATCTAAGCCCTTACGGGACTGATCATTCTAGTTCGTTAGAACAACTCCTTAACTTCACGCTACAGCCGGCCAAGTCCGAGCGTGACAAAATCCAACTACGTCTTCCGAGACGCATATTAGAATTCGTTCGCCAAGAACAACCCCGTCTTTCCAAGACACATCCAATTTTAACACAAAGTCTTCTCAGACATATCCTATACCCATTATTCCAAGATGGCTAATACCAGAGCCCAACAAAACGAGGATTTCAAATTCTACATGTCCGCTGGGAAGGACATGGGACTATCGGGGCAAGATCTGAGAGCATGGGTTCAAGAGCGAGTGGACGATGCCAAGGCTGAGAGAGCAAGAGAACGTGAAGAGAGGGAAAGAGAACGTGCAGAGAGAGAGAGGGAACGAATTGCCCAAGAACAACGAGAGGAGAGAGAACGAATCGCTCAAGAACAACGGGAGGAAAAAGAACGTGCAGAGAAGGAAAAAAGAACGTGCAGAGAGGGAGGAGAGAATGGGAAGAGAGAGAGAGAGAACGCGCCCATGAGCTCCAGGTGCTAGAACGACAGCACGCCACCCCGCCCCCTGCCGCGGGAATGAGTGCCCTCAGCCAAGCTCACTCGTTCATGCCAAAATGGACGGAGTCCGAGCCTGAAGTATGGCTTGAAAGGGCCGAACGAGTCCTGGAGTGCTGCGATCTCTCCCCGCGGAACTCTCCCTTGTTCTCACTAAATTCCTGGCGGAAAGGCCCTCGTTGCCTACCACGCCCTTCCGCGGACGATCGGGGAAACTGGGAAGCCGTACGCCAAGCAGTTACGAAGGCGTACGAGATTACCCCGAGCGGTGGAGAGACGTTGGAGAGAGCAGCCCAGAGAAGCAGGCCAGACTTGGTCCGATTGGGCGTACCATTCGAGCGGGCGCTGACAAAATGGCTCGATTCCGAAGGAGCCACTAACACCGCCGAGGTACTCGAGCGGTTTAAATTCGAGCATTTCCTGCGCTACGCCCCTCCTGCCCTCGCCACTCATATAGTGGAAAAAGCCCCAGCAACACTCACCGAGTGTTGCCGAATAGCAGACATGTGGGAAACTCACCACCCTCAAGAAGGATCCATGGGGCGGAAAATAAATCCCCCGTCCCTCCTCGGAGGTTCAAATTCCCACAAAAATGGGAACTCGGGCAAGCCCCTAACTTGCCATTATTGCAAGAAAACGGGGCATTCCTTCGAACAGTGCCGGAACAAGAAACCGGCTCCTCTCTCTCCCGGAAAACCGACAAATAACTCGCCTGCGCCCTCCACAGGGGCAGCGCGGAAAGACTTTAGCCAGACCTTTTGCACGGCGTGCAAGGTCTATGGCCATTCTCCCGCATGGGCGAAATGCCCACGCAATAATAAATCAACTACTCCCACCGTCGCCTTGGCCGTCACAGATCCCCAGTCATTAGGCCCTCCCGCCGAAGGGCCTGTATACGTGGCCCCTCCACGAGGTAGCGAGCCCGCGCGCCGAGTCACTGCTTTCGAGGACTCGGGCGCACAAATCTCCCTCATCCGGAGGGACAGAGTTCCCTACGGAGCTATCGTCAATAGACGAAAACTCGTCACGATCGAGGGAATAAATCAATTTAAGATGATACTCCCTACGGTCCAATTGAGAGTCACAAGACCTCACCAATCCAAAATGTGCAATCTTGCAGTAGCAAGCCATCTCCCGGAGGCTATGACGTCATCCTGGGACAGGACTTTCAGTCCCCACCGAAATCACGACAATCTAGGGGTCCCATTCCCCGAATCATTCCGCGGGCGCGAGTAATCCTCCCCGCTTCTCCCTCAGTCAAGGCTGGCGCCCCTGGGTACCAGGAGGACGTGCAGTCCCCACCAGTGCCACCTGAGTACGATGTACAGTGGCCCCTCGATCGGTTCCCGATCCAGTTCCAGTGCCCGGCCCTGCCTCAGTGCCAGTGCCAGGGCCCCAATCAGATCTCCCTTCAGGAGATGCCAAATTCCTGCCGGTGCCACTTGCATGCCCCGAGCAGGGCCAAGTTTCGTCCGTCCTGACCGACGAGCCCAAGAAACCTCTGATAGCGCCTGACTCTGCCCTAGTGCCAGCGCCAGAGCGCTACGCCGATCTCCATTCACGGGATCCAACTCAGGACCCCCTCTCCCCCGGCCTGGCACCGCTACCAGCGTCGGTCAGAGAGACGGTTCCTCCCGACCACCGCGGAAGCTCACCTGCAGGTGCGGCCTCGCAACCCGTGCCTGAGCTGGTCAACGTTACCTGCGAGCCGCTCACGCCACCCCCGACCGCCTCCTCTCTGCCTCAGCCCGTCGCCGACGCAATTGCAAGTCAGGATTCTGCCATATCTCACTTGGCCGATGAACTACAAGAGCCGCGACGGATCATGGTAGAACCCGCACGGAACACTCCTGCGTCAGCTGTCGCATCAGCAGGCCCAGGTGGTACTCCGTGCCGCCCTCCGGTCGCGGGCCCTCCGCTTCCCCGGCCGAGGACGACTGTCCCATTAAGAAAGACTCGAGGCGAAATTACCACGGGCGTGGGAATTTCCAGGTAATTTACAAAGAGCTCTAGAGCTCCCCATGGCACCTGTGCCACCATTTCATTTTCGAAGGTCTTGGCACCCCTAATCCAGAAGGGGACGTCAGACC
>NC_089776.1:3093186-3148186 GCF_040412425.1 Macrobrachium rosenbergii
TGTGCTTGGCCAATAACTTTACAATCATCGTAATTTATGTGTGTTTTGCACTTGGAGGCGTGATTTCTTATACAGGACAGCTCTGCATTGGACAGTCGGCATTTGGTTCTATAACTCACCCCCTCATGAGAGTCGGCTCTGACTCTGAGAAGCTGCCTGGTAGATCCGACATATGTCCCCAGACTACATGTGGGACAAGTGCATTCATAAACAATATATATACATATATATATATATATATATATATATATATATATATATATATATATATATATATATATATATATATATATATATATATATATATATATATAAAATCATCAATGAAGGGCAGAGGACACACAGATATACAAGCTGACTTTTTCCAACGTTTCGCAATTATCAAATTAATTACATCATCAGGGCTGTTAAAATAACAAAAATAAAATTCTTTGTAAAATCGTAAAAGCTAAAAATAAAAGTTAAGAATCGAAAAGCTGAAAATTCATCATAGAAAAATTTCAGAAATGTACACAAACATTAAAATTAAATGACAAAAACTTTTTAAAAATCATTACATTAAAATGAAAAGTAACAGAATATACAGTAAACTATAATTGAAAACTATCCGTGACAGCGTTAAACTAACCTAAACGTAAACATAACAGAAACAACACAAGTCAGGATAAACATAGAGGGGAGGAGGACGTATGAGTGTTTAACGACGGAACAAGTTGTTTGATAGAAAATGATTCCAGAATATCAAGGTCTTGAGGGTTGGTGGTATGACCTAAAATGTATAAGTCTTTATTATCAATGTGTGTTTTACAAATTTTTGAGTGATTTCTGCTACCTGTACGGAAGCTTACGCCACGATGAGAATCGATACGCACAGGAGATAAGGGATTACCCATAGCCATACCAAACTTTTGTACAAAAAATTCCCCATTGAAACAAAATTGACTGTCTTTGGTACATAACCTTATAAGATTTGTGAGGTTTTGTGTTTCCCGGATTTTTCGTTACCGTTCACGTTAGTGAGAGATGTCAGTCAGGAGGGAACGGGCGCATGTGTTATGCAGAAATTTGGTGGTAAATTGCACCCCATAGCAGCAGGAAATTTAAGACACAGGGTGGCAATGAGAGGTTGATGGCTACAATTAATAAAGAGGCATTTGCTATTGTATCTAGCTTGGTTCATTTTAAGATGTTGTTAATGGGGAATAAAGTGGAAGTTCTTACAGATCATAAGCGGTTGTTGGATCTTTTTAATAAGCCTGACCTTTCTCCTAAGAGAGCTAGGTGGTTTTTGGCAATCAGGGATTTTGATGCAAAACTCAAGTACATAGTAGGCAGACATAATGTGGTAGCGGGTGCTCTTAGTAGAAAGTTTTATGATACAGATGGTAACCAAGCTTGTTTTGTTACTGATTCTAACAGATTGCAATATTAGCCTGGTTGAGAAGAAACAAGATGAAGATGAGGTCTTAGCAGACGCAAAGGCGTTCCTCAGAGGTGAATTGATTAGGAAGGGTTATAGGTTGCTATTTTCAGGTCTAGAGTCAGAGGGTAATTTGTTTGTCAGGAAAGTTAAATATAGGTTAAAGAGTAATGAGAATACAGGGGATACGACACAGATTGTAGTCCCAGAGTCTTGATTCCAGTAGTTTTGGAAATAGTGCACTGTAAGTTTGATAGTCCACATTTGGGGACTGAGAAGACGTTTCATGAGACATGTAATAAATATGTCTGGAAGAATATACTGTCTTCCGTAGAGAGTTTTGTGAAAGGGTGTCCTGTTTGTAATGCATGCAAACCAGCGAGGGTTACTTCTTGTAAACTGGGTTCTTTTCCTATCCCTAGTAGACCATCTCAATGAGTTCACATGAACATTTTGGGGAGTTTTTGTGTATCGGGGTATGGCTATAAGTATTTATTAGTAGTGGTAGATGAATTGACGAGGGTGGTGGAAAATTTTCACTAAAGTATAAAACGGCAGAAGAAGTGGCTGTTGCATTTTTCAATGGATTTGTTTGTTGTTATGGCGTGCCTGAGGTACTGATTACAGATACTGGTAGGGAATTTGAGAATAAGACTTTTAGAATGTCTGGTGGAAGTTGATGGGGATACAGAAAGTGACAATCCTTCCATATAAACCAGAAGCTGATGGGTCATGTGAAGGACCCAATAGGAAAGTGCGAAGCTCTTAGAACCACAGTGGGTGCAATGATACACATTGGAACAAGTATACATATGGTTCGTTCATAGCATTAACACTATGGTTAGTGAGCCCATTCAGATGTCTCAATTCGAGGTATTGTTCGGTTGCCCGGTACGAAGTGCATTTGATTTGTTGCCCATACATTCCCGCGGGGATGATACGGTTAGGTCGTTGATCTCTACGGCAAAAGAGAGACACTCACGTCTCAGTAGTAATCTCGAGTCAAAGACGCAAGAGATTGTTGAGAGAAGCAATAGTAAATCAGCTGATGCACAAATTGCAGTGGGGGATAACGTGTTCTTGAGGGTTAATGTTAGGAACAGTTGAACTATAAATTTGGACCCAAATTTGAAGGCCTGTTTAGAGTTATTGAGGGGAAAAAAAGGGAATATGTTTGTTGTTTTGGATGAAAATACGGGGTTAACGAGGTTAACGCATATATCTATGATCAAGAGGACAGCTTAATTGTAAAGGGGAGCTTGTGTGTTAATATGTATTTTTTTCCTTTTCTCTTTTCCTGTTGGGTTAAGTGGGTTTGTTAAGAAGGTGATTTGTGGGGTTTTTAAAATGTGAAGACGTAAGTCCATAGAGTTTCATGGATTCTTGTTCAATTTTAGTCTGTTTTGTTGTATTTTATTTCTTTCTCTTTCTGCGCAGATGATGCGGTTCAGTGTAATTGTTGTCTTAATTTTTTTGTAATTTTATGGGAGCAATTGTTGTTAAACATGGCGCAGAGGTACCATAGAGTTCCATGGGCATTTTGGAAGTTTTGGGTAAAGTTTATGATATATTGTGTCAACCCATTGGTGAGCTTGTTATGATTTTGAAGTGATGGCTGATGTGTCAATAGCAAGTCTAGCAAAAGTTGCAAAGCTTGAGGAGGAATTAGCTGAGCATGGAAGGACTTTGACGACATTACGAGGGAGGAATGATAAATTACAGAAGAGTTATGAGGAATTGAGGAAATCCTTTAATGTGTTACAGCTTACTGTTAATGAGATCCGGGGTGACCTAGACATGACTACTGTTTCGTTTACAGTGCAAACTAAGCTTATTAATATTGAGAGAGAAACTGAGCCTTTATTTGATGAGATTAAAATTCAGGTTCAAGCGATAATAGCAGCCTCGCATGGGCGTATTTCTGGGGATGTGTTGCCCTTGGGGCTTTTAGAATCTGCTTTGAGAAATGCAGCATATGAATGGGGTTCAAACATATTATTTACTGAGGACTCGAACAACACGGCCTGAGGGAGCTTTTTGAAAAACATTTTATTTCTAAGATTTTTCTGCTACCTGCACCATGATTTCAGTCCCTAGATGGTATTTCGGCCCTCATATCCAAAAACGTGTGCATGAAAGAAAACACTCAGGAAAATTGAACGAAAGTCCCTTCTATCAAATTGACTCTATAGAGAGAAAAAGCTGACTCTTACCATTTTTAGACTTTTATCAAACGTAACTCATTTCAGAGGACACAGTATATATTCGAAAAAAAAAAACAATAATTGGCTTTCAGTCCATCAAATGGTTGTTGAAAGCATTCATTGTAAATGCATTATTTTCGTAAGGTGACATTGTTAAAAATTATGTTATAAGAAACTGTCTTCCCCAGTTTATGAAATTCCATGTATGGACTATGATTCAGTTCATTCGGGACAGACGAGTGGTATGAGTCGGAATGCTATCATCAGACTGCTAAAAATGTCACCCTAGGGGACCATTACTAGGATCAGTTCAGATTTGGTAATGACTTGCGGTACTTAATTTCTCATGAGGCACCTGCATTGGCTTAGCTGAGCCTGGGAAAACATGGGAACGCTTGGTGATAGAAAACTTCAAAACAACTAGTACTTCTTTGGAAAAGTGAAAAATAATTTACTTTAACTTATAAGCGAAAATAAGGATGGAAAAATCAATACACTCACCTGCAGCAGAGGAGTTTGTTAACAACTATATTTCTTTATATATATATATATATATATAGTATATATATATATATATATATATATATATATATATATATATATATATATATATATATATTTATTTATTTATATATGTGTGTGTTTGTGTAGATATGTATGTATGTATGTATATATACATGATCTCTCAGGTAACTTTTCCTGGAACAAATTGCAAATCAGGAGACATATGAACTAAATAGATAAGAGATAAGTAAGAGGATAAGATGGAACGAAAGGTGAAATGATTAATTTCTTAAAGAACACATAATCACGCAACCACCGATAAGAAACATACTTATCGAAGGAATAATGAGATACAAAAATTGACTGAATAAATCCACGAAGTCGTACAAGAAAGATAATCAACAAATAACTAAACAATAACTGAAGGTGACAGCCTTACGCAAGCAGGCCAAATGCTAAATGGAATCATTAAAAGAAGAAGAAGAAGAAAATGAAATGAACAGGTTGAATCAAATGAATCTCCAGCCTTCCCTTGGACAAACAACGGTTTTCGGTAAGCCGAGAAATCCGAAGACTGGCATTTGAGTGAGAGGAACGGAGTGGGTCCATTTGCATCCGTATTGCTGGTACCTCCCTCCATCCCTCCCTTCCTTCCTCCTCCCCCTCCCTCCCTCCCTCTCGAACTGGGACGTGCTCCTCGATTTATGTAGAGTTGAATTTGACACTCCTCTTGGACGGTGCCACTTCCCGGCAGGGTCCTCCTTGCGAGAAGGCAAATGTCATAAAACGAGTTGGATTTTTTACCATCATGTATAAATTCTTTGTATTTATTTGTATATATAGTATTATAGTTGTGAATGTGCAAAAAACAAAAGCACATAATGTAAACTATATATATATATATATATATATATATATATATATATATATATATATATATATATATATATATATATCAAGAAGGATGCTCATCAAGGCAGACTCCTCTGAAAACTTGGCGATACAGAATATCTTCTTTTGAACCTTTAGTATCACTGACGTCCTCTATAGAAGTAATAACTTTATACATAGTGAATTTGTGTTTTGCAGAGTGATATATATATATATATATATATATATATATATATATATATATATATATATATATATATATATATATATATATATATATACATAAGTGTATGTGGTGTATATGTAAGATGTGTGTTCATTTTCTAATGGAGTGTATGGCTACGCCTAATTGAAACGATGCAGTGCAAATCCTTTCGCCTTAGTCCTACTTCGTTTTCAAGCAAACTACGCACAATGGAACAAAGGATGGCAAAAAAATCGGCTTTGCAAACTTAAACAGGGATTATGGGAGTATACAGGTATTTTAATGATTACACAGGCCAGTAGTTTTCACATTAGGAGCAAAAATGTCTTTGATGAACTCAGGCACTGGATGAACCAGGGAAAGGCAAAGGCCATCAAAAAGAACTACATACTGTTTCTTTATTTCCTTTCAAATTTTATTGCATCTAGTGCATCTTGCATAGGTCAAGGGTGTATTAAACTTGATTTAATCCAATATTCACTTGTTATATTGATTTATTCTATCTCCTCAAATATCGTGACATCTTGTTTTATACTGCTCAGGACCAATCAGTTCTGTGTGATGTTTCACTGAGGCTCCCAATCAAGTGCATCATTCTCTTGGCCAGTTCTAACTGAACATATTGATTTATTCTGACACGTAGTAACTTTTGAAACTGGCGTTGTCACGCGTTGTCAGGGTGGTAGTGACTTATGTATGTGTCTCAGGAAGGGTATCATTTCGCACGTTCTTCTTCACTGTAGCCCCGTGTGGTCTACGATGGAAAACGGAGATTCTCTTCTGAATAAGGGCACGTTGCGTGGTGTCGCCCTGGATCTGATGGCGCCGTCATTAATTTGAATAATCCCAATATATTTTTTCTTTTTACAATAACGTTTAATTTTGTTCTTCTTATATTTTGTTTACATACCAAATGGTTTTAGCTACATATAATATATCTATTTGGTCTAGTATGGTCGATGGTTCATAATTTTTATTGAATAAAAACAAGTTTGTTATATAAAAACGTCAACAAACTCGCTTAAATATTTTAAAACAACACCTGACGATGCAAGATTTCGTCGCAAAACAGAGTTTCTAGTCTGGCGCGGTGCGATGAGCAGCTTTTCAGTAAGCCAATCAGCAAGCAAAAGTTGCAAGGATCACCATATAAGGAAACGGCGATCATCGGAGGTGTTATCGTTACCTCTGTCCATTAACGGATATATAACCTCCCATAGGATCAGGAGAACAGAAGAACGAGGACAGGTAAGAGATAAGAAGACAGACAGAACTGAGGACGAAGTACAGTGAGAGAAGCGAGCAAGCACGCGCGAGCTCCTCTCAACGTTTAGGCCAGTCACGTCCAAAGAGAAACAGTCTGATGGTCCCAGTCAGCGCAGCCTCTGAATGCTTCCAAGGAAATGCCGCGGAATTGCCGTCCCTCCTTGCATGAGGCCACCTGTGTCTTCGACGGACAGCGTCAAAGCCCCTGCATCTATGGATCATTCTTGAGTATATTGATAATTTTTAAAGTCCTGTCTTGCTCATCATTCCCCTGTCGTCACCTACTTTGTTTTATTTTCTCAGTCCTACGGTGAGCGTCGAGTGAATGAAAGAGGCCCTTTTCGTTTTCCCTACACATTGTAAATAAATGCACCATATTGTTGTGTGAGTTTTCTTCCTGTATTCTTGAACCCCGCATTCCTCGTGTTTAGTGCGGAAATCCTTTCATTAAGAAAAGATGAGAAAAGAACCTGATGATAACATTCCGACTCGTACCACTTGTCTATCCCGAATGAACTGAATCATAGTCCATACATGGAATTTCATAAATTGGGGAAGACAGTTTCTTATAACATAATTTTTAACAATGTCACCTTACGAAAATAATGCATTTACAATGAATGCTTTCAACAACCATTTGATGGACTGAAAGCCAATTGTTTATTGTTTTTTTCGAATATATACTGTGTCCTCTGAAATGAGTTACGTTTGATAAAACAGTCTAAAAATGGCAAGAATCAGCTTTTTCTCTCTATAGCGTCAGTTTGATAGAAGGGACTTTTCGTTCAATTTTCCTGAGTGTTTTCTTTCATGCACACGTTTTTGGATATGAGGGCCGAAATACCATCTAGGGACTGAAATCATGGTGCAGGTAGCAGAAAAATCTTAGAAATAAAATGTTTTTCAAAAAGCTCCCTCAGGCCGCGTTGTTCGAGTCCTCAGAGTCAGGCATTCAATAACCTTCTCTTCGGAATATCATGATACACCATTTGCTCTGATGGAAAAGGTGCTCAAGACTGCAAATATCAGCTCATTTTTTTCTTTTATTTAGTGTATATTTGAATATTTCAGCCGAGTTTGGAAGAAAATAGCCGTTTGAAATGCCTCGAGTGATTAAAACAAAAATCAACTTTGACATTCGTCTTTTTTACTCTGAAAAATCGAAACAGGGCAAGATAGATGACTTACAGAGAAAATTCAGTAGTGGGAGTGACTATGAATGTGGCTTTTGATTGAGGCTGAAATTAAATGATGGCCTAAAAGAGGAAGCTCGCTTTTTGTTGAAAAGATAGAGATTCATAGATGTATATCTTTGGACCAGTAATCATTGCTGGAGGTCAAAGGTAAACGGGAAAAAGTATTGAAGAAGAAGAGGGGGCACGAATAGATAAACGAGCGTTTATTGAGACAGGAAGTGCTTTCTTAAATGCACTGACAGTACAGTGGAGCAAAGATAAAGTATTCGAAACCTAGAAAGGTAAAAATAAGTCAAAGTTCGAAAAGTATATTGGTAAAAATTTCCTCCATAAAACAAAAACCCCAAAAAAGGAGCAAATTATTTGAGTTAATAGAGTCTGACAATAAACTTCTGATAAGAAATATGAATTGGCAAAATCTGCTCATTTTGATCTCCGCTGAAAGACAACAATGAATTTGTGTCAGTTTCAGGCTTGTATAACTGAACGTTAATCATACTGCTTCATAACAAAGGTTTTACCTAATACACACATGTTTGAAATTCCATGATTTGTCAATTTTATTCCTGTTTGAATGATTAAATATGTCTTTCATGAAACATGTATAGGGACATACTGAATATAAGTAATAATCACAGCCTTTATTTTTCCTTCATATTCCTTTTGAAAAGTCATCTTCTTAGCAACATTCCCACAAGTGACAGTTTAATCCTTATAGTATATTGCCTCAAATGCTGCGCACAGCATTCAGTTTCATTACTAAAAAAATATCCAGAATTTGCCCTTAATTATCAATCATCACTCAAACATGGAACATACCTTCACACCTCAATGTTTTTTTGCCTCTGCTTTTGTAAAGGTAGTCGTGGCTAGTGAAAGCTTATGAAATATGTAATTTTCTAGACGTTCTATATTATTGCTGATTTTCCTCCTATATATATATATATATATATATATATATATATATATATATATATATATATATATATATATATATATATATATATATATATATATATATACATACATACATGAAGAGAGAGAGAGAGAGAGAGAGAGAGAGCTGAGGAGTGAACATTTTAGTGAACAGAAGTATTCAGTTTTTTTCACAGGTCATTTCCACTCAAGACTTGAAGATTCCAGTCTCTCAGCCCTGACCTTCACTATTCAAGATCTTTGCATTGCAAAATCTTCCACATCAGAGAACCGGTTGAAGGACTTTTTCCTATGAAAACTCTTCATAATGCCCAAAATAGCTCTAGGCTGTTTACCTAACAAACTTACACAGGTTAAATTATTCTCTTTTTCTTGGAGTTCCCTCTTTGAGAAGGCTGACTCGTTCTCTCTATTATTTCCTGTAATATTTCAGACGAGGCTTTAGTAAAGAGCTCATTTTCCTTAGGAACTTCAAGCTCTCGTAAAAAGCTGTCTTTGTTTCCTTAATACGTTTGTAGATTTTCTGCTAAAAGATCTTTTCAATGTCACTTAAATTTAGTTACCTATTTTGAAATTCAGGATCCCAGTGCTGCTGGGAAAAACCAGTTGGCGAAGTTCTCTAATAAAGGAATGACGCCTCGTGCATGGGAGAAAATACTGACCTAGTTACACTATATATATATATATATATATATATATATATATATATATATATATATATATATATATATATATATATATATATATATATATATATATATATATATATATATATATATATATATATATATATATATATATATATATATATATATATATATATATATATATATATATATATATATATATATATATATATATATATATATATATATATTAGTTCTTTGTTCCAATGCATCAATGTCCCTTAGAGTTTTGCAATGAAACTCCTTAACTATCGGCCTTTGAGCCTAAGGCGTCCTGCTCAAATTTCCCTCCTTTGTAACAAGAAAGTTTCCATTATGATGTGCATTTAGAATATGAGATGTAATATGAGGCGCTTTTCGGCATCCGTGGCTTGAAAGGACTCATTGTTCTGAGAATAAATTCTGTCCTGAGCATATGGATTCAGTTCTCGAGGTTTTTTATGTGATGTAGTACCCTCACCACAACCTCTATTAGCAACAGCAAAAGTTTGCATAAAATGAATTGATAAGTATGAGCAGAGGGATGCAAAACAAAACTGAAGGAAGGAAAGAAGAATGTACAGTGACAAATGATTGGCACTAAATTAATTCTTGAAAGAAAGACTACTGTACATGTTATATACTTTAAACAGAAATTAACGCTCATTATCACCTTACAGGTAGCAAGGAAAAACAGCATAGTAACTGATTTACTGGCTGCCTATGAACTGGGGGCAACCTCAGTGTAGTTCACTGAAGTGTAGGGAGAATGGCTTCGATTCAACCTCTCAAAGGACTTTCCTTTTCACAGATAATTTGATATTCGTCTATTGTGTCCAGGTTTCCGTCATCTGGATGCCACCTGTCCAAGAAAGAGAAATCTTACCAAAACGTATTTAGGACAGTTTCAGAGGAAATATAATGTATACTGATTGAGTTTTTTTTCGTCAATAAGCGGGTAGGTGGAGAGGGGGGGGCGTGTTCCCCGTAAGAGCCCTAGGCTTTAAAATAATAATAATAATAATAATAATAATAATAATAATAATAATAATAATAATAATAATAATAATATAGAGGTCGCCTGAATGTCACTGACCCTTCAACTACTGAGTGAAGGAAGCCTCAGCACAGAAGATTCGAACACTGCCAATCTCTTCACATACTGTTTGTTATAAAAAAGAAGGGCTCATTAGCAACACGTCTACACTCAGTACATCACTTGCTTTCAGATTGTACTCCCTGGATGTTGAGGTCTTTTGTTCCAACCTCCTGAGCAGCCCATCTCTCCAGAACATTCTCGCCTCCTTCTCCTCCTACCTTCCAACGCTTGCAAACTGCTAGCTTTTCCCCCCATCTGATCGTCGACACTCTCTCACGTGTAGTCTGGTCCTCTCTTCTCTGAAAGGCATCTTTATGACATTTTCGTCGTAACCTAGCACTTATCACCATTTTAGCCCATGCAAGTCCACACACTTTCAGAAAGAATTCATCTTGACAGCTTCCACCATTTTCATATCCTTCTTATTTAACATCTATACTTAGCTTGGTAATGGAGAGTTGGTACAACAATTCCTTCATAAATGCGAATATTTGGTTCAAAAAACAAAGTCTTCTTGTCGAGGCATTTTGCAAAGATTCCTCTGTTCTCTGGTTTCACTTAATCTCTGACGGATTTCATCTCTCATCCTATCACCATGCGTTACCCCCTCGAATACCCAAGTGCATCAACTAATTCAATGCATACCATTATGCATTAATTCATTTTCGAGTCTTCCATTTACTCGCACAACCCTTCTTTAATGGTATTTACTTGTGAATCGTTGTTTTTAATGTTTTTCAACGTTTCTTTTTTGAAATATCACCAACTAAAATTGTATCTTCTGCTAACATCAGCAGCTCCACATTCCATTCATCAGCCCCTTTCTCAACCCACGAAATCGCAGTTGGAACTCCTCTCTTCACTTCTTGTCATAGGTAATTAAAGAGCCATCGAGGTGTAGCTCACGCTCTTGATAACTCCTATCTTTACAACGAATCAGACACTCCCTTCTGCTTACTCTAACAAGGGCCTCACTTCTGTCGTCAACAAATGCTCTTCTGTGCCATTCATCCTACAGTTCCTCCAGAACAGATCTCTAGTTTTTTTCATGAATATGCAACAGAACTGATGCCTTTTCCTTCCGTGCAGAAGATTTAGGGAGTCTTGACAGGTACTATGGACAAGCAGCGATGGGATGCTCCACAAGAGATCTTACCTCGAAGCATTTTCAGCTCATTAGAGAAGGACGACTTTCGTCGAATTTCTTGAGGAGCAATCATCGAAAAGTTGAATAGCCCACCATGACAATATGACGCAAGCAACGTAACTTTAATCTTTGTTAGATACTGGGCCTTCCTCCATATATACCTTGAACATTGAACTTTTTCTTACTAACAGAAAGAATAATAATTTAGGGATAAAAGAGTAAAACAATAAGAATAGGAAAATGGGAAATAGATGATATTCTCCTGTTAGCAATTACCAGACACTGTACATCTCTGCGGTTTTCAGAGAACATAGGAAGCTGTTTTTATGTATATTTCTTTTCAAATGTGGGGCGGGGGACGTTATTTTATTGTTCTTACTCTTTTCGACACCTTCCACACTCATCATCTATCATTGTAACAAATTAAATGTCATATTTTTTGTATTTTGACATGCGTAAAATATTTAAGAATCACGCAACTTCCATTTAGCTTTCCTTTCATGGGACATTTCAAAAGTCCCAGCCAACAGAGACCCTCACCTGAACCTATTTTCGTAACGTCTGTTATTTCCTCCCAAACCCTCAGACAGTAAACAGCTGCATAATTATGTCGTCAGTGCTTCCTTGCATTTCACTTATGAATAAAAATTGACGATTGCAGTCACTGCAGGCACCGATGAGTAGATCTGAAGATACCGCATATGCTTCAGAGAACTTATAATTAGAATCAATGACAAAATTTTATATTCAATTGCATAATGAATTTACGAGAACTAGGGAGACCCGAGTGTTAGTTGAAAAACCTCTTATCTTTTGGCAAGGTATAAGTCGTGGTGCTCTCAGGAATCAATCACGATTTCATAATTTCGTTTTGTTGTTTTTCTTTTCATTATTTGATTGTGTCTTCGGTTTCTGTTAAGAGTCAATGACGTAAAGGAATAGACAAATATACACATAAAAAGTGTAAGTAAAACAAAAATAATTCCAATCAGAGTCAAGGATGCTATAGCAGAAACCAAAAACACAATCAAATAAAAAAAAAAAAAAAAAAAAAAAAAAAAAAATAATATATATATATATATATATATATATATATATATATATATATATATATATATATATATATATATATATATATATATATATATATATAAAACAAGCAAACAAAAGTATGAAACTGCGATTGATTCCTGAGAGCACCACGACTTTTATATTTTGCCAAAAGATATGAGGTTTTTCAGTGCCCTCTGAACACCAGAAACGACAGATTGCCAAGTCTGTCATTTCTTTCTAAATATTTCCTGTGGTTTCAAAAGTCTGGTTGATGAGTCTTGCCTTCCCGTGTCATCCAAAATACAATAGATTATTCGAGAGGACTATCTCTATCCCCTTAAATATTAACCCATAATTCTAAAGATGAAAGAGTTTGTTTCAGAGTACGTTCCCCAGTGTGAGGTAAGAATGTCATTCACTGGCTCAGTACACGGTTCAAAATGCGCGTGCGCAGTTAATACTTTGGCTTCTTCACTGTGTCAGTCTTGGCAGTCAGGTAGGCTACCGTTCGCCTCTCATTTCTCCGATATTTCAGTAGTGAAGTTATTTTACCCGCTGCAGTATATGGCATTTATTTCTTTCATTATTTATGAATAATACATTTCCTAATTTTAATGAATAATTCATTCAGTCTTTACATATTGCTGTATTCAGTGTAGGCCAAGACTAGCCTGGTGTTAGTGAAGAGTCTGTCATCTCTCCTCTATTCTTGATTTCAAACGATGTCCTCTTTTATTTGCAAATGCTTTAATTTTCGATGTACCGTTATGCAGAAATGATTCCGCTTAACTTTGTGCCGAATAGGATTCGACTTCATTATTTTGCATCATTTGAAAAAAGAAAAATGACAAAGGTAAAGACGAGAATTTGATCCTAAATTCTTCTTGACTCGGAATCCTTCATTGGCTGTTACAGACAATGAATAGAATATATCATAAATAGCTCTTAATGATCATCTGCAGTATATTCTTTCATGGCAAACATTCTCATGCTAATCATACTAAACATGCTAATGAATTTAATCACATAGGCTACTAATCATACCATCGCATCGCGGACAATACATGTTCTTTTAAATAACGTGTTCATATAAATCAAGATCATTTGTCGTTGTGATATATTCAGCATAATAATAATAATAATAATAATAATAATAATAATAATAATAATAATAATAATAATAATAATCTTAATTTCGGCTCAGGGCCATATACAGAATAAAATATCTAAAATGAAACACCGTTCTCTTACTTTTAAGAAGTAGCTGAACAATGTCCGTATGCTGCCTTGGAATGTGTGATCAATTTACCCGTATGCGAAAGCATTTAGCATACGGTAATCTTGAGCATGCGCAGATTGGACTGCCGTATGCTTCCTTGTTCAGCATGTTTTTTTCTTTCATTTTTTCTAGCGCCTTCCTTCTAAAGCAGCAAGTGTAGTCTTCCTTATTTTTGTACAACCAAGGGTGTGGAGGTTTGTTACAGTGATGACTAGAGCGTGAGGCTATATAACTTCACTTCTGCCCAGGTTACGCTCACTTGCGATGCTACTTTCCATTTCAGGGACAGCGAGTCGTTTTTGTTTTTCTCAAATATCTTTCAAACCAATTATTTGATCGAAATGGTACTTTGACACAGTGTACAAGACACCTCCCATTAATTTTTGGTAATATAGGGCATTGTCAAATTGTGTTAGTTAAGGTTTTTAATCCTGACTTTTAAAGGCAAAGTTGCATGGGTCAGCAGAACTAATCTACGCAATCGAACGTCTGCTATCCCCCATAGACAGGATGGGGGTGGGGGGGCGGAGATGGAGAGGCCAGGAAACTGGGTTGCGGGAGCGATGAGGAGGGGAAGGAGGAGGGAGGGACGGGAAGGGGATAAAGGACGTTCAAATGCATAGTTTGGCGATGCTTGGCAACATCATGTAAGTCAAGAGCAAATGTCTTAACTAAAACCATTTGACAATGCACTATATTACCAAAAATTAGCGGGAGGTGTCTCGTACACTGTGTCAAAGTACCACTTCGATCAAATAATAGTTTGAAAGATATTTGAGAAAAACGATGACTCGCAGTCCCTGAAATGGATAGTAGCTCACTGAATGAATCGGTCACTTGTTTGCTCCAGGATTCAAAGTTTGACTCAAGATTGTGGAGATCCCAGCCAGGACACGAGCTATTGTGACCTGGCGGAGGTGATTTGGGAGGGTAATAGAAGAAGCAGAAGAAGAAGCAACTGTCCTGTAAATACCTTGCTGTCTCTCACGACTTCTGCTTTTTATATTTCGGAAAACTGTTGTCACGTTCATTTCGTGGTCAGCATCTGAAACATTCGAGGCTGCGTACTGTTATGTGTGAAGTGATCGCAAAGTGCTTGGTACTTTTATTGCCTACGGGTCATAAAGCAAGTGAATCATGTACCTATTGAAAGTAGCTGCCAGATTTTCTCGTAATCTCTGCGGCTTTGCCTGGGGGCACCTCCACGGCAGCGGTTTCTTCACGAGATGCATCATGGGAAATGGCCTGAATCCAGACAGCTGTATAGTGAAAGTTCCTCGTTGGGAGGGTGGGTTCCGTTCTCAGCTAGCACTCTGCTGGCCGCGAGTTCGAATCTCCGACCGGCCAATGAAGAATAAGAGGAATTTATTTCTGGTGACAGAAATTCATTTCTCGGTATCACGTGGTTCTGATTCCACAATGCAAAAGGTCCGTTGCTAGGTAACCAATTGGTTCTTAGCCACAATTGTAAATAAATCTAATCCTTCTAGCCATCTCTAGGAGAGCTGTTAATCAGCTCATGGTTTGGTTAAACTAAGGTATACTTAACTTTTTGTATGAGTGAAAGTGGATCAATTTTAGTCTAAAAATTATAGGAAAAGGGAACAAAAATTTGAACAAGAAGATGCGCTTTTCTTCTCATTTTCCCAAAACAGATGGGTAAAGGGAAGTGAAAATACTTGGTTCCTAATCGTTTGTATGTTCATACGTACTGTCCTGCTATCTTATATATTGTGAATTTCGATAATTTTATATCAGTGCACTGAAGAAGGATTATTTAGCAACACACACACACACACAAAAACACACACACACATTTAAAATATATATATATATATATATATATATATATATATATATATATATATATATATATATATATATATATATATATATATATATATAATAGCTATATAAATATATCTATTTATATATCCATTTATCATATATAGCCGACGTTATATATATATATTTATAGGCTGAAATATATATTAAAATAAACAGTATTTATATAAAGATATAGAGATATACATTACATGCTCACTTACATGTATTAGCAGTTATATAAACATAACAAGGGATAAAAAACCAAAAAGGCAAGAAGCTCAAAACACACACAAACAAAGTGAAGCAGACTAACATCTTGCAAAACATAACAGACACCTCACACGTGCTGGAACTGTCGACCAAACCGCTCAAGTCATCTTATCGCTGCTGGGAGATAAGGGATATATATATATATATATATACATATATATATATATATATATATAATACATATATATATCTATAGAAGATATATTTATCATATAGAAGATTTATAAATCAAAGTCCTTCAAAAGAACACATCGTATATATACCATATAAAAAAATAAAATATATATATATATATATATATATATATATATATATATATATATATATATATATATATATACATTATATTACTAATAGCTCAGTTAATTATCGATTTCTTTTCAATTTATTACTTCATTTTGAATAGTCTTGTCATGAATAATTAAAGCCTCGATCCAAATGTAGAATTGAATCAAGTCACTTTGATGTCAGTAACAAAGCATTCGAATCCTAATGCTTTAAACAATGGAACTGAATTTGAGATTTTGCTCGCATAAAGGGCAGAAGTCTTATTGATGCTCATACGCAATTTTATATTTATCGAATCCATACTCACTTATTTCAGCTAGAAGTGACCGATGGTCACCATCATAGCAAAGATATTTTGATCGGTTATTGATGTTTAGGCTGAAATGTGTATGTAGCATCGACTGGGCATATATTATACCAGATATATATATATGTAACTGGAATAACATATTCAATGTCTCAATCGATTTTCAATACAGAGTTTTGAGATCCTGTTCAGGTGAAGAATTCTAACCTCTGAATGTTGGATCCGATTAATTTACTGACGGTCGCCAGAAACTGGAATTAGATATCGACAACCACGTCCTCGATTTGCTATTACTATTTAGTCAAGAGGCGTGAAACACTAGTATCGTTGGAACTGATTCATTTGAGAGAGACTTTCTGAAGGGACGACCCTTAGTGGGCAAAATCAAGTCAAGATGATAAATTTAGATAGTTACAAATGAAATCTTTTACCGGCGAATTTAATCGGCGCTCGTTTTCAGGTTGTTTCCTCCCGTCGACAGAATTTTAGAAAATGGGATGATCTGCTGGAAAATGTCGCAATTAAATGATACATCTTCAAGTGTGACTTTTGAATGATTTATATAGCAAGCATATTTTGATAAGAGTTGCTCTTGAGATACAATTTACATACACACAGCATATATATATATATATATATATATATATATATATATATATATATATATATATATATATATATATATATATATATATAGTTAATGATCTCTTCTCATTTATTAATCAACTAGGTTTCTATGGTGGTCATATCAGCACATGGGTGAGGTGAATTTCCATATATTGCTTTTTATTATGGTAATGAGAAAAGATGATAAACTACTAGATTTTATCGTAAATTTATTATATATATATAATATATATATCTATATATATCTATATATATAATATATATATATGGAATTACTATATAGTTTAAATTGGGTGTTACAGACTGATCGGAACAAACAAATTCATTTATCTCCTGAAAAATCAGGCAGCTCACGTCGGAATCTTCGACCAAACCCTTCTGTCCTTGCTGCTGGGAGAACAGCTGGTTGGACGATACATGTACATGCGCTACCGGGGTCTTATAAAGATGTCAGGCAGGAAAACCAGATCGAGACTTGGTCTAAAAAGTAAATCAAAGTCCTTCAAAAGAAGGCATCAAAAGGCTTAAATACAAAAAAATGAATATATATATATATATATATATTATAAATATATATATATATATATATATATATATATATATATATATATATATATATATATATATACATTGGAATAACTAATATGCCCTCTTAACTTCTCGATTTCTTACACATTTTGAATAGTCTTGTTTATTCAAGCATCGTCGATCCAAATGTAGAAGTTGAATCAAGTCACTCTGAGGTCAGTAACAGCATTGAATCCTAATCCTTTAAACAAGAACGGGGTCACATTAACCACTTGACCTCGCAAAGGGCAGAAGTCTATCGCTGCTCATACGCATGTATATTATCGAATCCATATCACTTATTTCAGCTAGAAGTAACCGATGGTCACCATCATAGCAAAGCTTTTGATCGGTTATTGATGTTTAGGCTGAAATGTGTATGTAGCATCGACTGGGCACTATTTACAAAGAAAGGATGTAACTGGAATAACAAAGCAAAAATGCCCTAATGGCTTCTCTTCTTTTTTTTCAATACAGAGCCTGAGATCCCAAAGAAGAAGCAGGTGAAGGAATTCTAACCTCTGTGTCTGGATCCGAAATCTACTACGGGCGCCAGAAACTGGCATTAGATATCGACAACCACGTCCTCGATTTGCTATTACTATTTAGTCAAGAGGCGTGAAACTCTGCGGGTACCGTTGGCGCTCATTCATTTGAGAGAGACTTCGAAGGGACGACCCTTCTGGGCAACTGATCAAGTCACCATGCTCTTTCGAGAGTTACAAATGAAATCCAGTACCGGCGAAGGGTTTAAGCGGCGCTGGAAGTTCGTTTGTTCCTCCTCCCGTCGACAGAAGTGCTAGAAAATGGGGCTGGACCAAGAAAAGTCGCAATAAATCCTGAAAATTGCCATCTGACATCTTCAGTGTGACTCTTTGAATTATTTATACAATAAATTTCTGTGTGTTGTCTCTTGAGATACGACACACACACACATACACACACAACCATCTTATATATATATATATATATATATATATATATATATATATATATATATATATATATATATACCATATATATATATATATATCCGGCAAGTTATTTCGAAGTCTCTTCTCATTTATTAATCAACTACTTTAGAAAAATAGAGTTTACCTTTGTTTGATGGTGGTCATATCAGAGCATTTTGCTGGAATTTCCAACTGGCTTGTTTTTATCTCCATTTTAGATCAGTAATGAGAGCATCCATATGGGTGAATTGACTTGCTAGGACACAATTTTCATATATAATTTCAGGAGAGAGAGAGAGAGAGAGAGAGAGAGAGAGAGAGAGAGAGTTGAACTACAAAAGTTTTATATATATACAGTGGACAATACGATTGTTCCTAACACCTCCTCTCTCTCTCTTCTCTTTTTTTCTAGTCTTCTCTCTCTCCCCGATCTCTATCTCTGCCAGAAACAGAACCAAACTGGCCTAAGGAATGTGTTATACTCGAGTAACAGGTTCTTTAAAATAAACAAGCAATTGGGCTTTAATGACTGACGAGAGGTGACAAACAAAGGAGGGAGGATCAGAACAATTACAAAAAAGGTGACCTTAAACTTAATTTATTTACAAAGTTATTTACAGTACATATTTACAGTCGAGTCAGGTTCATTTTAATTTAAAATAAAACAATGAAATGAACATTACCACAAATGAATTAAACTCTTAACAGTAGCAGCAACAATAAAATTATCAGAAAAACATTACAAATGACGAGTCAAAAAAAACATAATAAACATTAGCAGCATCAAATAATGCAACTTAAGTCAGAAAAAGAACAAAATAAAATAACAGAACAATAAATGATCAACATCATCATACAGAACATACAAAAATAAATATTAACAGGCAGCAAAGAATAAACATAGTGTCTGAAATATAGAAAATGTTTAACAGGAACACTATTATATAAGACAGATATATCTATATATATATATCCTCCAGTATATAGCCGATATGACAATATCTATCCTCCAATAAACGTATGGCGCTCATTCATTATGACCAAGACAGAGCCGATACGGCAACCATCTCGTTTAATTACTTTCAAGAAACTCTCTGCTGCTCTGCTCTGCTCTGCTCCGAGTTAATGAAATGCAGGTACAGGATAATGAGACCTGGACCAGTTCGTTCTGCCTTCAGTACCCAGTTGCTTTCTGACGTGTTGTTTATTCATGACCATCGGTTGATGACCATCTGCTAGAACCTACTGAACTGACTTGTTGCCTGTCAGGTACGGATACCTGCATTCTCCAACTGGCTTGCTGTGTTGGACCATATGCTGTCAAGCACCCACGACAGACGTGCATCACTATCCACTAAAGGGAACAATCGACAATATATATATATATATATATATATATATATATATATATATATATATATATATATATATATATAAAAGTGGTAAAAATGGCTAAAAGGAAATATACAAATGTCAACAATAAAAGCGCACGGTAGGAGGCCATTTGCAACAGGATATACAGGATAAGAGTTTCTCAACCTTTTCCTGTTCTTAGCCCCCCCTTGCCAACTTGAGTTCTCATGACCCCTGCGTTGCTGGATATAGGGAAGCAGATAGAGTAATGGCAGCAGTTTGGACTTCAATTATGGCCTCAAAACTCCCACTCCAGTTGTAAAGCAAGGAACATCATAACTTGGATGGAGATGTTTATGAAAAAACCTTTAGATATTCATATGAGAACGAGTTCATGTACAATCCATACTGTGAGGAAGATGCTTGGATCATATGTCTGGATACAAAGGAGTAATTCACTGCTTAGCCATTATTTACCAGAACTAAGGGTTCACGGATTATTAACCACTGGTACCAAAACCATGCAAGTTTCCTGTTCCCAGTGAGATTACCACTCACGAAGTAACAAATTAAAGTATACCAATTTACCCTATAATCTTTTTTTCTTAGTGCCTCCACATTTTTCTAGTTTCTTTCATGTGAAAACCTAGAATAAGAGACACCATGTTTGGTAATAACTAAGGCATGAAGAATAAGAGACACCATGTTTAAATAACTTTCGGAGACAGAAGATAGCTTTTAATCCCTTTCAGAGTACAGTATGTATACTGCAGACACGGAAGAGGATCAACAAGTGCAATGAGAGAAGAAGAAGGTCTTGGAGGCAGTAGCCAAGGTTAACCAGATTTTGGAGGAAGAAACTATCAACAAATTAACCAGATTTTGGAGGAAGAAACTATCAACAAATGCAATGAGAGAAGAAGAAGGTCTTGGAGGCAGTAGCCAAGGTTAACCAGATTTTGGAGGAAGAAACTATCAACAAATGCAATAAGAGAAGAAGAAGGTCTTGGAGGCAGTAGCCAAGGTTAACCAGATTTTGGAGGAAGAAACTACAATCTCTACGAAGGGGGATGAGAGAAAAATGCCAGGGATAGACTATTGGATGAGGAAGGACAGAAAGGGTGTAGTAAAGGGGACTATCCGCTAATAATCCTTTAGATTCCACATACTTATATCGTGTCTCATAAATAAGTTTCTCTGCAACTTTGGAGAGCGCATGGAGAATAGAAATTGGCTTGCTGTTACTGCACTCTTCAGATAAACCATTAGCTCTTGCCTACGTTCTTAAATGGAAGATTCAACACCCTTTTTTTGCTTAATGCGTGAACAATACCACATTTAGAAGAATGAAATCATGAATTAAAATAATTAAACAAAGAATCCAACAAAAACAAAAGAATCACTCTCCCTTGCCATCCAATTTTTCGATAAAGCCTTGAATGCTCTGCTTATTGTCCCTTTCCACTACAATAAAAGTGAATTTTATAAAAAAAATTCATTAAAACTTCCCTAGAAAATGGATCTATGAAATCTCTTTAATAGACGACATAGAACTTACTCTAACCTTATCATCATTTATAATAACTAATACGAAAGACTATTCACCTTTGTAGGTCATTGAACATTCTTCATTATTTCGAAGGATACGTTTTTTTGTTTTGTTTCTGTTTTGACAACAAAGACATCGTCTTTGTTTACTCTATGAATGAGGGAGCTAATGGAATAATGATTTTTTCCCCTGAACCCTCCCGTCCTCTTATCTGCGACCTTAAGAGAGAGAGAGAGAGAGAGAGAGAGAGAGAGAGAGAGAGAGAGAGAGAGAGAGAGAGAGAGAGAGAGAGAGAGTTCAAACCATCCTTCCAATGTAAGCCTGAAGCCTGACGTATCCCCAGGGAATAGGAAAATTAGCATATTATTATTATTATTATTATTATTATTATTATTATTATTATTATTATTATTATTAATCAAAAGACAAACCCTATTCATATGGGATAAACCCACAGGAACCATTGACTTTAAATTCAAGCTTCCAAAGAATATTGTGTTCATATGGTGGATTTTACCTATGTCTCAGCTTTCTTTAATTGTGAATGATGCAGCTTATAAATAATAATATTTTTTCATAGTTATGCTATGAACAAATAAGAGTAGAATTTATGGAGCACATTTCATCAAGACAAAGCAACCTTCATATTAATACAGTGTCATCTTTAAATACTTCATTACATAATTAAGACTTCTAAATGTAAGAGTTCCTTCTTAATCTTTCTAAAAATGGAAACCCCGTCGTCATGCCGGTTAGTTCAAATAGAAACAGATTCTTTGAGCAAACTTTTAGGGAAGTTTTTTTTTTTAGATTATTTCTACTCTAGAAAGGGTAATGGCGGCAGTTTGGACTTCATTATGGCCTCAAAGCTCCCACTCCAGTTGTAAAGCAATGAACATCATAACTTGGATGGAAATGTTTATGAAAAAACCCTTAGATATTCATATTAGAACGAGTTCATGCACCGGGTGTTTCGAAATTAGAGCCCCCTCCACAGAACAAATGGAAAATTATGAAGTTTTCTGCTATAGCCTATCTCCAAGTACATTATTTTAAGTTTCTATTAAGCTATTTTTCATTTTACATTTCTTGTATTTTCAGACTGAGTGATGGAGTTAGATACAGCCATGGCTAACAACTCGGAGGAAATCAGATGGATTGACCAAATCCGGGCTATAACCTTCAGAGAGGCCAGGGATGCTGGTGCATCCTTCATTTCACGTTCCTGGATAGCTAAATACATTAAAAGAGATGAATCCTTTGTTAAAAGAACTGGAACAAAAATCCATATGACTGTTATCGCAAAAAGAGTGAGAATCTTGGAAGGCCTGAAGTCCGCTCTCAGGAGTCAAATGACATCATAGCTGAGGCAGTGGGTAGACCAAGAAAGTCTTTATGTAAATTGGTGCTTGAACTAGAAACAAAAAGAGGAAAGAAGAGAAGTTATAGTGCTGTATATCGCGAGCTGAAAAAATCTGGTATCAAGCCATTTCATGTTATCAGCAAGCCCAACATCACTCAGCAACAGAGAGAAGACCGTGCATGGTGTTGTGGTTCATTTCTTAAAGATTGGGATGAAGCCCACTTTCTCCATGTTGCCACATCAGATGAATTCTTCATTTACACAGTCAGGAAGCCAAATCATAAAAATGACATCATTTGGGCTGCAAAGTTGGATGATATCAGCGATGATGTGCACTATCGCCAAGTTGTGAAATTTCCTGAATGTTTGGGAATTTTTCTGTTTCACAGCCAAACGGTTAATGTGGATCATCAAAGAAAAAGGACAGTCATGGAATGGCGAATACTTCAGAGAAACTGTGCTTACTGGTGGAGTATGTCCTTTCCTCAAAGATTCTGAAAATGTGTTATCTGTTGAAGAAGTCACATTTTTGCATGATAAGGCACCATGTTTCAAGGCTCTTCAGACACAGGAGCTGCTTCGAAACAGTGGTATTGATTTCTTCTCATCAAGTGAATTTCCAGGTAGCTCCCCTGACCTTAATGTGTGTGAAAACATTGGTAGTATCTTAAAGGATCGTGTTGAAACATGCACAGTGACTATGATGGTATATCAAGCCTCAATGACCTGCGAAGAGAGGTTACCAAAGTGCTCAGGGAAATGGAGTTTGAGTTTCAGCTTTTCTGCGATTTGCTGAAATCATACCCCTCAAGAATGCAGGCTGTGGTACAGGCAGATGGAGGCCACACAAAATATTAAATACTAAGAGAGAAACTTAAATAAATACCTGTTCTGAATTACTTTTGTTTTTGTCCATATCAATTTTAGTTTATGCTGTAGAGGAGGGGGCTCTAATTTCGAAACACCCTGTACAATCCATACTGCGATGAAGTTGCTTGGATCATGTGTCTGGATACAAAGGAGTAATTCACTGCTTAGCCATTATTTACCAGAACTAA
The DNA here is from genome assembly GCF_040412425.1 of Macrobrachium rosenbergii. NCBI lineage: Eukaryota > Metazoa > Arthropoda > Malacostraca > Decapoda > Palaemonidae > Macrobrachium > Macrobrachium rosenbergii. The sequence continues at coordinate 3,117,214 of NC_089776.1, forward strand.
GGGCTCACGGATTATTAACCACTGGATAAAACCATGCAAGTTTCCTATTCCCAATGAGATTACCACTCACGAAGTAACAATTTACAGTACACCATTTACCAATTTAATCTTAATTTTTTTCTTATCCAATTTTTCTTTTTCTTCATGTGAAAACACTAGAATAAGAGACACCACGTACAGTTTAAGGCGATGAAGATAGCTTTTAATCTTCAGAGTACAGTATGTATACTGCAGACATGGAAGAGACACCATGGTGTAACAGCATCATTTTTAAGGTCGTTGCTGGTAATCGGAAGGTTAACACCTTGCTAATTGTTTAATATATATATATATATATATAATATATATATATATATATATATATATATATATATATATATATATATATATACATACACACACAACCATTAACAAGGTGTTAACCTTCCGATTTCCAGCAATGACCTTAAAATGATGCTGCTGTCACCTACCCTGATCCACCCAGGCTGCCCCAACACCTGACTACCCACTAATCAACTAACTCCCTGGTCTTGTCAAAACAACCTAACGGGGTTGAATGACAACAGGAATAGCGTTCCGCCCCTTTTGGAACTGAACTCTGACCGTCTCGGTGGCCAGGCGAATGTCGTGACCGTGAGGCTCAGTAATCACTTATTTCTGTGTTGGAGTTGTTGTTCATGTAATAAGGGAGTGTACCAAGTTCCTCATCGTTTCCAGTGACCTTAAATTCCAGCCCTGGTCCTTTTCTCTCCCTTATGACGATTCTTTAGAAGATGTAACAATCGACCTAACTACTGGATGCGACATGGGAGATTAAACTTTTGCTGGAATTTTCAATCTGATTTTTGTACAAGCCAGATGTCCTTCGAATTTCTGGGGAGCTTTTAGGAGGGAACTAAGCGGAAAAGACGTTTATATGACTGAGTATACTGACGGAAATTATGGGGTGAATGCCATTGGTTAAAGGGAAATGAGTGAAGCGGTAAATTTAGAAAAAGTTTTGAAAAGAAACAAAGGTTTTCATCTGTAAATTTGTTGTTGATTTTCCTCCATCGAAATTTTTTAAACCTAACTATAAATGAAAGACCCTACAGCAATTTCGCTATCCATAGATAAACTTTTCGTTTTATCACACACGTTATTGAGATCCCTGCCTTATAACAATTTTACTTATGAGGTCATATTATTATTATTATTATTATTATTATTATTATTATTATTATTATTATTATTATTATTATTATTATTATTATTAGATTTCTTTTACAGGAAGATTTCAGGTATTATTCTTCCAAAGTTGTATAAATTTATTGTTTTCAATTTTTCGTTCTAAATTTTAACACATTTTGTTAATCACTTTTCACTTTAAAATTTGTGAAAATGACAAACTGTGTATGTCATTTCTATAGTGGCATGTTCCTTCTGTCTGTACATCGACAGTGTAAGGTAAGGGACTGCAACTACCATACTTCAGGCAAGTTGGTGGCAGAGACATACCCAAATAAATGAAGAGACTTTCCCCATCACTCTGATGGGCGATGGAGCGACTGTGATGATGTCATTCGGATGTAGCGAATAACAGGCTAATGCAACAGCGGCTGTAGTTAGTTCTCCCCACTTTTCTTGAAAATGGCGCAACAGTAAAAGATGAGACCATAAACTACCACCCACTTCACGAGTCTTGCATAATAATCTAAACCATTTACACGAAGCCGAGCTCAGTGTCCTCAATGATCTCTTACAAATTTATTATTAGGCTTTTAACCTCGAGTTGAGTAATTGAATGAATTTCTCTGTTTAAAAGAGGAATATATTCTAGTACAATTTCTAAATATTTCGGATCCATTGCTATGCACAGATGTACCCTTCTTCAGAAAGACAGCAGATTTCTTTGCCGACAACACAAGCCCTTTTCGGAGATAATAATATGTGTTCATGGTTGAATGTGCAGACCTTGACTGTCTTGGAGACGTGGGCTATTTTGCAGCCAAAGACATCGTATCTGCCGGCAACTTCCGTCATACCTCACGAGAGCCACCTGCTCGCGTGTTGCCGAGGCCACAGGCAATTGCTCTGATATAGCTGCCAAAAACGTCAATGCGAATTTCATTTCCTAGAAAGAGTAAGACCTAGAAATGGCCGTTATCCTCACACAGTGATACAGATCTGACTCTTTTTGCTAAACAGTAGTCGTCTGCTAACCTCACTCTTTACGTCATTCTTTTTGACTGTTTTCATCATGTCATTGTTAATATTTATAAGAATGTCGTGATTAAATTCAGATTCGTCTTTACACATCAATAATTTTACGTAGTATTTACAGTTAAGTCACAGGACTGATTTCAGCTGCTCTAAATATTGAATAATAACTTTTAATGCTAGACATTAAGTTTAGCAGCTATGAGAAATGAATGTGAAAAGGGTAAGGCGACTCTTTCTAAAAACGCTTCGAAGAATTCGAGGAGAAGATGGAGATCAAAGGCCTTTCATCATTCCCTCAGGAATCCGTTCGTTTCCACATTAAAAAGCAGAGACTTTTTCCTTTCCTTTCTCGTCTCATTCAACGTTTCATTCAGTCTTCTCCAATATTAACCGTTTCTGAGGAATATAAATAAGTTACGAGTGTATGACTGACAGAACTCCATAATTAGGAAAGGGTTACAAATATACCAATCAGCTGTCATGGTGGTCTTGTGATGATATCAAGTGTAAGTACAGAATCTGAATTCGACAGGCATATGTAGAGCAGAGTCGATATCAAGTTATATCTCACTTCATAGCCGAATGGTCGAAGTCGACAGTCTGTCACTGTGTCTCAACCAACGGCCCAGGTTTGAACCTTGGCCGTAGCAGATGAATTTATCAATTATAATTCCACTTGGGTGTAAGTTTTTCCCCAGGAATAATGAATTCACACGAAATGCTACTGTTATTTGTTATTTAATATCTGCATATGAATAGCAGAAAAAGTCACGCATATATATATATATATATATATACATATATATATATATATATATACATATATATATATATATATATATATATATATATATATAAACAAATATATATATATATATAGCATATATATATATATATATATATATATATATATATATATATATATATATATATATATATATATATATATATAATATAACCTGGGCACTTATCTGATTAAAATGGTAAGAGAGAGAGAGAGAGAGAATGATTGGCTTTCAGAGAGCAAATATTCTTGGTTTTCTCAGTATATTCTTGGGTTTATATATATATATATATATATATATATATATATATATATATATATATATATATATATATATATATATATATATAAGCATAATCATACATAATTATTCATGACAATACTGTGCAGGAGCATATATGGGATTTCACCACCTATACATTTATACATTCACATGTAAGTACACACAAACACACACCCCCACCCACACCCACACACACACACATACACACACACACACACACATATATATATATATATATATATATATATATATATATAGTATATTCATGAAGCTATATATATGTTATTTAATATCAAATTCATATAGGTACATTACCTTGAGAATATCCCCGATGTTTAATATCAAATTATCACCGAATATCCTACGATGGGAAATTTTATAAGTGATAAATGGATCGGTACTCCGGGTCCCGATCCCTTGATGAAATGACCTTCCAACAACTCCAGTCGACGGTCATGGTGGAGGTGGATTAATGCCGAAGCTAAGTATAACTTCCCCGCTCTCGACGGGTTAACAAGTACAGCAGATTCGGCATTAACTTATTCCTTTCTTGGTGTCTCAGTGGGTAGACCATCGACTGGAGTTGTTGGAAGGTAATTGTGTCGAGGGATCGGAACCCGGGAGTACCGACCCATTTATCACTTATAAATTCCCCTTCGGTGATAAATCTCCATCGGGGATATTCCCGAGGTAGCGTGAATTTGATATTAAACAACATTTATAGCTTCATGAATGTATATAAATCTCGGTGTGATAAAAAATTTCATATATATATATATATATATATATATATATATATATATATATATATATATATATATATATATATATATATATATATATATGTTCTAAGCTTAAGGATCTCAAACTCAGTACAAAAAGCTATAGCAACTTGAAATTAACTGCTGACTGTGCTGCTTATCTTTTACATAGTTATTAGGACTTTCAAGGATAAACAGAATTCTTGTTACGAATGTAGTGATATGAGGTTTCCATAAAATACAGTGACTGTAAAGAGCATTTCAGAAAATGTCGTGGAAGTCAGTGTTTAGGTAAAAGCAAGTTTGGCGGTCCCTTAGAGTGCTTTTTCGTAATATGGGATCCAATGATGTACCTTTAAAAGAGCAATTAAAAATTTATGTAGCTGAGTAATCAAAGTGCAAAATAAAATTACAACAGTTAAAAGCCTCATAGAAAGATTTCGCTCCAGATTGTTTGAGTGATGCCTAGAGAGAGAGAGAGAGAGAGAGAGAGAGAGAGAGAGAGAGAGAGAGAGAGAGATTGGAGAGACAGAAAAGTTTGTTGAGAAGGTGAGGTGGAGTTGATGACGGTGATGGAAGTGCTATTGCCAAACTGCACAATAATTAATTCCAGACCTCATTTAAACCAACTTTATAACGAAACACGTCACTGTAACGTCACGAAGCAGCTGCTATAGCAAATTCCAAAGGTAAAACCAAAAGACAAACTAACGAATTAGTGAAGAAATTCGCATTTTGACAAATGAAAAACAATAATACACCATCCAGCTTGCACGTCGGGCTCAGCCAACAGCTACATCCATTGAGAATGTTGGCCTTATGTTTTATGGTAAGCTACCGGAATTGTCAATTTAGAAACCTTGCGTTGGATTGGCGTTTAGATCTACTGCCATCTTAAAATGCAAATTAGGGGTTATAAATAATTTTGAAAGCAAAAAGGTCACAGATTTGAAATCAGCACCACAAATTTGTCTTTGGAAGTCCACTTTAGTCCCAGTTTCCTCAGTCCATATATGGATATAGGCACATATTCTGTGAAACCAATCCCAAACAAAGCTGAAAATCAATCATTATTGTGAATTTGTCCTTTAGGGTTGTAAAACTTGCATTTTTGAAATCCTCACAATTTTCAGCGAAAGAAATACCAACTGAACCTTTTGGGTTCAAAAACATTAATAAAACCCCCATACATCTGGGACTAATATACATACACACTGAATTTACACACACACACACACACACACACACATATATATATATATATATATATATATATATATATATATATATATATATATATATTTTCATGATGTTGCCTTATAATACGTATATCTCCTATAATATTGACATATTTACTTTTTCATGTGTTATGTTTAATAATAATGGTTGTTGAAGTGTCATATTTAGTTTGACATCAGATCTCAAAAGTACTAATGATTACTTGATAGCGTAATTTAGAATTGTTGTTATAATTTTAATAGTAACGTAATTTAGAACAAATATCTTTCTTGGTAAAGCGTAGTATGTGAACACGTGTGTGTGTCCACAAAGGCTTGTTTTGTTTCAGTTGTCATCAGTTGAGATAAGAGGAACGCTTTGTTTTGGGTTAGCGATGACAGATTTGCAAAACAAACGCCGATTCGTCCCATACGGGCTCAAGACGAGTGATTTCATGTTGTTGCATGCGTTGTTTGAGTCACGTTCGCCACTTTGAGAGAAAGAATACGTGTCCTGATCAATTACGTCATGTTTTGTAAGATGCGTTCAAAACGTTTTGCTGGGATGACGTAACTTTCCTTCTAGAAGCTTCTCCATTGTATCTCGCACCCAAAACGCTTTAATGACGTCACCTCCCTGCTTCTAGAACTTTTGTATCTCGTACCCAAAATGCTTTAATGACATCATGTAATTGTTTCACGTATTACTGGAATCCTAAAATTTGTTTGATTCTGATTTCTGAGACCAGTCGATTTGGTTCCATCTCTCTCTCTCTCTCATTCCTAATTAGGAAGAGATTACTTTTAACGTAAATTTTGTGGTCACTTTTAACATTAACTTTGAGATCTGAATTTAGCAAAGTTATTTAGTTCGTAACGGCGCCTGGTAAAAAAGTGTGTATTGTGTAACGCAGCTGCAGCAAGTGATTTACAGAGGTTTTCACAAGTTGTGTAAGGTAACGTGAAATTTTACTTATTGATACCATGGTATGATAAGTTAGAGGTTATGGTGTGATAAGTTAGGAAATTTTGAACAAGTGAAATCATTATTGATAAATCTTACGTGTATTTTTGTGTGTTTTTCTATTTACAATTTCTTTATATTTTCACATTTTTTATGTTTGTGATGTAACATTTATTTACATAGCATTGTAAATATTTCTTGGTAATTTAACATTGCATACTTGATTTAACATTGCATACTTAATTTAACATTGCATACTTAATTTAACATTGCATACTTGATTTCATTTATTGAGATTTTCTTTTTAAATCTTGAGTAATTCTTGATAGTTTAAATTTTACTTGATTAATTTAAATTCCTGATAAAGTTTTTGTGAATTAGTTTTGTTTCATAATTTAATTCAAGAATTCATTGAGTTTTGTGTTATTTTCAACTAATAGTAAATTTTTCAGATTGTGAATTCTAATTAATTGTGAATTCTAGTTATAAACTTTGAATCTGAAAATAAATTTTTGTATTTAACATTTTTAGAAAACAGTGTTTCATTTATTGATCACCAGTGAATAGGATTGATTGTGTGCATAAGGCAAAGTGATAAACATGTTTTGTTCTTTTAGTTTTGCTAAAGTGAATTAAGACCAGGGAAACAGTTAGAGTTTTTGATGGAGTGATGCCCTTTTACTCTAGAAGATTTCTAGTTTAATTTTTTATACCTCACACATATTCTGACGAACTTAGTTTGATTTTTCAAGTGATTGATAAATAAGTTTTTTCTTAAGGGATCACTGTTACCTTTAGAGTACTCAGTCGTAACAATTAATGTTATGAGAGTTCAGGTATCTGGCTGAAGTGAGGTATATTTTTGAATCTTGAGATTAGTTGTGTAATAACCAGGTACTTGATACGCATCGTGACATAATATTGTTTGGTGCCCAGAGACCCGTGGAACAAAACAAAATATCACTCTGGTTTATGGTTTATACTGGTGGTGTTAGGGATATATTTTGATAGGAGAGTGACCACATAGTTATTTTTGCTTTGTATTGTGAATTATTTAGTTGAGTAACTTAGAGAAAATGGCTCTGTTCAATGTTCAGAGGTTTTTAGCAGCTCCTTCCATCCAAGAGTTATCTGAATCCAACCTGACTAAGGCACAGTGGATTGCTTTAGCAGTAGCATGTGGGGGTAATGTGTCTAGTGGTATGATTAAGGCACAAATCAAATATATTGCAATCCAAGCATTGATGGACTCTGGTAAAGTAGATGAAGAGTTAGGAGAGGCACAGGAATTGTTGAATGCAGCTGAGGCAGAATTTACAGATAAACATGAGCAAAAGAAAGAGAAAAGTGATGCAGAAGCAGAACTTAGACGTATAGAAGCAGAAGAAAATTTGATTAAGCTGAGGATACAGGCTGAAAGAGAGAAAATGCAAGCAGAAAGAGAAAGAGAAGATAGAGAGAAAAGAGAAAGAAAGGAAAGAGAAGAAGAAAAGCAGCAGAAGAAAAAGAGAAAGAGCAAAAGAAGAAAGAGAAAGAGCAAAAGAGGAGAGAGAAAGAGCAAGACATGAAAGGGAGATGGAGTTAATAAAGCTCGATCCACATTACCTGTAATACCGTCTAACCCTACTCAAGGTAATTCAGACCCTGTATTTGATGTAGTAAGAGTGCAGAAATTAATTCCAAAATTTACAGAAGAAGCCCCAGATGAGTTTTTTGATCACTTTGAAAAAGTAGCTTCAGGTATGGGATGGCCAGAGGATAAATGGTCTGTCTTGTTACAGAGTGTTCTCATTGGTAAAGGAAGAAGTGCCTATTTAGCCTTATCAGCTGATCAGTGTAAAGAGTACAAGGTACTCAAACATAATGTGCTACAAGTTTACCAGATGACCCTGAATATTATAATGAAAGATTCAGATCTTTGAGAAAGGATGACAAGATAACTTTCTTGGATTATGCTTACAAAGTAAGAAGATGTTTTAAACGATGGTTGGAGGCTGCTAAAGTTAAATCTATGGACGAACTTGAGGAGTTAGTAGTCCTAGAACAATATCTTAGAGGAATTCCTGAACACATAAGAGCCTATTTAGAGAGAGAGGTTAAAAAACTTGACAAAGCTGCTACATTGAGTGAAGATTTTAATATAATTTCTAGCAAAAGAAATTATAATGTCAAGTACCAGAACCAACAACGCACAGGTTTCAGATCTCATCCAAATTTCAGGAACATTACAACTGGAAATCCTTCTAGTGGCTATGCCAATACAAAGTCCAGGTAACACCCCTCAGCAATTAAATGTTAAATCCTCATCATCCAGTCAGTTTTCAAGACAGATACAGAAGACTAATGTTGTCTGCTACAAGTGTGGAAGAGTAGGACATTACAGTCGAGATTGTTATCAGACACAACAGCAGACCAAACCAGTTGGTCAAGTGGTTAAAGGTAACCAGGTGAAGCAAACTACGAAGAGCAGTGTGGGGAAGACTGAGACTAAACAAGCAGAGTGTTTAGCAACCAGTGGAAATGTAACTTCAAGCAGTGAGTGGCTGAGCAGCTTGGAGGCTTTTAAGCCATATATCTATGAAGGTACGCTGACAACTCAAGGAGGAAGTGTGCAGGTACCAGTCAAGGTATTACGTGATACGGGAGTAACCATAGTGTGGTAGTTCGTGGTGCTCACCCACAGTTGGAGAAGAATCTCACTGGAGATTCAGTTATTTTGAAAGGGTATAGGAGGAGAAGAGGTAACTCCTATATGCCGCTTGCATTTGTCCTGTGAATTGGTGACAGGAAATGTTGATTTTGCTGTAAAGGACTCACTAGCTGTTGAAGGTGTACATGTTTTACTGGGTAATGAAGTTGGTAGTGTACCATTTGTTCCTTGTCCTATAGTGACAGACAAACCATTAAGGGTTAGTCCTACTGTAGATTTAGAGAAGAAAAACCCCACCTGTTTCCAAGTTGTGTAACTACCAGGAGTATGAAGAGAACTATGTCTGCAAGTGAAGATACTGAGGATTTACCTGCACCAGAAGAATCAAGTGAAGGATCTTTAAGATTAGAAGAACTGTTCCAGGAAAGTGAAGTTTCCCTAGTGTTAGTAGTGAAGAGATTTCCCAAGAAGAAGAGGATCCTGTTGTTATTGAAGAGACTCTGAGTAGTCAAAGAGTTCCTGAAGATATTGTAGTGAAACTACAGAAGCAGAGTTAGGAGATATGGAGAGTTCAGCCCTTGAAGTTGGTCAAGTGACAAGAGAGAAGCTAATGAAACTGCAGAAGAGGGATACAACGTTGGCTGATTTGTTCTTCAGAGTTGTTGATCAAGAAGAGATGCAACAAACCTCTACCTGTTATTATCTAAAGGAAGGATTGCTAATGAGGAAGCATCGACCTGCAGATATACCAGGAAATGCTGAATGGGGTGAATATCATCAAATTTTGATTCCATATCCATTGAGGAAACAAGTTGTAGCAGTAGCGCACGAGTCTGGACATATGGGAATCAGGAAGACTGTTGAGAAGGTTATGAAGTATTTTTTCTGGCCTGGACTTCACAAGGACGTTAGCAAATTTTGCAGAGTGTGTCACACGTGCCAGATAGCTGGAAAACCGAATGAAACCATTCAGAAAGCCCCTGCAACCCATAGAAGTTAGAGGAGAACCCTTTAGCAAGGTAATTATAGATGTGGTTGGGCCACTTCCGAAAACAAAAGAAAGGAAATGAATATCTATTAACATTAATGTGTCCAGTGACTAGGTATCCTGAGGCGATTCCTGTAAGAAGTATAAGTGCAAAGGTAATTGCTGAGAAGTTGGTGGAGTTTTTCTCCAAGTTTGGAATACCAGAAATTGTGCAAAGTGATAGAGGAACGAACTTTACTTCAAAATTATTCCAGGATGTGATGAACTTGTTAGGAGTAAAACAACAGTTATCAACTGCTTATCATCCAGAGACTCAAGGAGCCTTGGAAAGGTTCCACCAGACATTGAAAAGTATGTTAACTAAGTATTGTAATGAATCAGGAAGAGAATGGGATGCTGGTTTACCTTTAATGTTATTTGAAGTTAGGAATGCTTATCAAGAAAGCATGGGATGTTCACCAAATGAAATGATTTTTGGTCGAGACATTAGAGGTCCATTGAAGATTCTTGCAGAGAATTGGGAAGAAAATCAAGAGGAAATCCAAGGAGAATATGTGAAGAACTTGAGGAAAAGATTAAGAGAAATTAGAAAATTCTCTTTAGAAAATTTGAAAATAAGTCAAGAGAAAATGAAAAGGAAATATGATGCTAAAACTAAGCTAAGAAATTTTAGTATTGGACAGCAAGTTCTAGTGTTCTTACCAGTGAAAAGATTTCCCCTTACCAATAAGTTTCAAGGTCCTTATAGGATAATAGAGAAGTTAAGTGATCGAACTTATGTGATTGAAACACCAGGAAGAAGAAAACGACAGAGGAAGATACATGTGAATCTTTTGAAACCTTACTTCTCAGAGACTAAAACTGAAACAGTGTCAATAACACAAACAACTTCATCTACAGAGGACGATGATTGGCTACGAATTAGGAGCTGAAAACAAGATGAACAATTCTTCAATATTAGAAAATTTGGAAGATAAACTAAAACATCTGAGTGTTGAGCAAAGTAGTGAATTAAGTGAAGTTATTCAAAGTTTCCCTGAAATTTTTTGCAGATGTACCTAGGTGTACCAATCTGACAAAGCATGAGATAAAGATCAGAGAAGATGGAAAACCTTTTTAAAATGAGAGCTTATCATTTATCACCTTTTCATCGAGATGTTTTGAAGAAAGAAGTTGAATATTTGTTGCAGCATGGATTAGCAGAACCCAGTTCAAGTCATTATAGTTCTCCTTGTGTGTTAGTGAAGAAACCAGATGGCTCATTTAGGATGTGTACTGATTATAGGAAACTGAATTCCATCAGTGTGGCTGACAATTATCCTTTGCCTCTTATTGATCAATTACTTGATAATATTGGGCAAGCCAAATTTGTTTCAAGATAGACTTGTTGAAAGGATATTATCAAATTCCCTTAGATGAGAATGCTAAGTTGCTGTCAGCTTTCATTACTCCTTTTGACTGTATCAATACACTGTTTTGCCGTTTGGTCTGATGAATGCACCTGCAACATTCCAGCGAGTGATGGATCAACTACTAGGATCAATAGAAGGAGTAGGTGTATACCTTGATGACATTGTGATTTATTCTAATACATGGGAAGAACATCTGAAGATATTAAGAAAAGTGTTCAAGAAATTACTGGGAAGCAGGACTAACAATCAACTTACAAAAAGTGAGTTTGGAAAGGCAACTGTACAGTACCTAGGATTTGAAGTTGGAAAAGGCCTTCTCGCTCCTATTGACGCTAATGTAGAAGGTATCCATAAGGCAACCCCCCCTGCTACGAGGAAACAGCTACAAAGATTTTTGGGCATGGCTGGATTTTATCGCCGATTCTGTCCAAATTTCTCTCTTATAGTAGCTCCCTTAACTGACTTAACCAGTCCTAAAAGAAAGTTTGATTGGACTCCAGAATGTCAAGAATCATTTGAGAAGGTTAAAGCCATATTAACTTCAAGACCAGTGCTTCAAGCTCCAGACTTCAATAAAAAGTTTGTGATACAAGTTGATGCATCCGACTGTGGAATTGGAGCTGTTCTACTTCAAAAAGATGACAACAGAATCTTACATCCAGTATGTTTTATGTCTTCAAAGTTGAAAAAGCACCAGAAAAACATACTCAACAATTGAAAAAGAAACATTAGCATTAATCACAGCATTGAAAAAGTTTGAAGTGTATGTGAACCGACCTAGGAATGAAGAAATTTTAGTATTGTCGGATCACAACCCAATCTCATTCATCAATAAGATGAAAAATAATAATATGAGACTGACCAGGTGGTCTTTATGCCTGCAACCATATAATGTAAGTGTTAAACACATTTCAGGAAAAGATAATGTCATAGCAGATTATTTATCCCGTTGTGAATCGTTGGATTCAAACCCGGGATAAGTAATCTTCTCGAGGAGGAATTTCATGATGTTGCCTTGTAATACGTATATCCTCCTATAATATTGACATATTTAGTTTTTTTCATGTGTTATGTTTAATGATAATGGTTGTTGAAGTGTCATATTTAGTTTGACATCAGATCTCAAAAGTACTAATGATTACTTGATAGCGTAATTTAGAATTGTTGTTATAATTTTAATAGTAACGTAATTTAGAACGAATATCTTTCTTGGTAAAAGCGTAGTATGTGAAACGTGTGTGTGTCCACAAAGGCTTGTTTCGTTTCAGTTGTCATCAGTTGAGATAAGAGGAACGCTTTGTTTTGGATTAGCGATGACAGATTTGCAAAACAAACGCCAATTCGTCCCATACGGGCTCAAAGACGAGTGATTTCATGTTGTTGCATGCGTTGTTTGAGTCACGTACGCCACTTTGAGAGAAAGAATACGTGTCCTGATCAATTACGTCATGTTTTGTAAGATGCGTTCAAAACGTTTTGCTGGGATGACGTAACTTTCCTTCTAGAAGCTTCTCCATTGTATCTCGCACCCAAAACGCTTTAATGACGTCACCTCCCTGCTTCTAGAACTTTTTGTATCTCGTACCCAAAATGCTTTAATGACATCATGTAATTGTTTCACGTATTACTGGAATCCTAAAATTTGTTTCATTCTGATTTCTGAGACCAGTCGATTTGGTTCCATCTCTCTCTCTCTCTCTCATTCCTAATTAGGAAGAGATTACTTTTAACGTAAATTTTTGTGGTCACTTTTAACATTAACTTTTGAGATCTGAATTTAGCAAAGTTATTTAGTTCGTAACGGCGCCTGGTAAAAAAGTGTGTATTGTGTAACGCAGCTGCAGCAAGTGATTTACAGAGGTTTTCAAGTTGTGTAAGGTAACGTGAAATTTTACTTATTGATACCATGGTATGATAAGTTAGGAGGTTATGGTGTGATAAGTTAGGAAATTTTGAACAAGTGAAATCATTATTGATAAATCTTACGTGTATTTTTGTGTGTTTTTCTATTTACAATTTCTTTATATTTTCACATTTTTATGTTTGTGATGTAACATTTATTTACATAGCATTGTAAATATTTCTTGTAATTTAACATTGCATACTTAATTTAACATTGCATACTTAATTTAACATTGCATACTTAATTTAACATTGCATACTTGATTTCATTTATTGAGATTTTCTTTTTAAATCTTGAGTAATTCTTGATAGTTTAAATTTTACTTGATTAATTTAAATTCTGATAAAGTTTTTTGTGAATTAGTTTTGTTTCATAATTTAATTCAAGAATTCATTGAGTTTTGTGTTATTTTCAACTAATAGTAAATTTTTCAGATTGTGAATTCTAATTAATTGTGAATTCTAGTTATAAACTTTGAATCTGAAAATAAATTTTTGTATTTAACATTTTTAGAAAAACAGTGTTTCATTTATTGATCACCAGTGAATAGGATTGATTGTGTGTGCATAAGGCAAAGTGATAAACATGTTTTGTTCTTTTAGTTTTGCTAAAGTGAATTAAGACCAGGGAAACAGTTAGAGTTTTTTGATGGAGTGATGCCCTTTTACTCTAGAAGATTTCTAGTTTAATTTTTGATACTCACACATATTCTGACGAACTTAGTTTGATTTTTCAAGTGATTGATAAATAAGTTTTTCTTAAGGGATCACTGTTACCTTTAGAGTACTCAGTCGTAACAATTAATGTTATGAGAGTTCAGGTATCTGGCTGAAGTGAGGTATATTTTGAATCTTGAGATTAGTTGTGTAATAACCAGGTACTTGATACGCGCAGATGACATATATATATATATATATATATATATATATATATATATATATATATATATATATATATATATATATATATATATATATATATATATATATGTTTTATTATATATATTTTTAGAAGAATCAATTCCTATTTGATATATATCTTAATATTTATAAAAATATTAAAGAATATACATTTCAACTATTTTGCCATCAATAGGTTTGTTTTATATCAGAAAGGATACATTCTATGAAAAATTAATTCAATTTAGGAAAAGTTCTTTATCAAACAGTAAAATAATTGGTTAAAAGTCATCTTTTATATTTCTGTCAATTTTCTTTAAACGTCGGAATAAATAAAAGAAACAATCACATCACAACAGCAGCAACAAAAAGTCCACCAAATGTAAAAAAAGATCATCTGACTGCCTGACACAAAAAAACAGACATTCCTAATGGAGGAAAGAAAGGCCCTTTTTCTGCAATATTTCTTTATCCCTCTTCCTTCTTCCTTACTTTTCTCTTTTATCTCGGTTTCTTTTGGATTCTTAAAATTTGATTTTACACCTGAAAATTTCAGTCAAAAAGACGTTTTGAAAGTCAATTTCATATATGGTTATTGAGTTAAAAATAAAAATACTCTAAGATATCAATCTGCAGCACAGACAGGAAAGGGGAGACAAAATGTACCATGATTATATTACAGCAATATTATGGTGTCAATTTTATTTTTATACACGGGTGCTTCAAGCCGTCTAGAGGCAATATACATGAAATACATACTTTATATTTTAGATGAAAGTCGATCAGCATGACACTCTAATTTGTTTGACTAAAAAAAAAATTTGTTCAGAACGACAAACAGAAATTCTGAAAATATTTTTCATTCAAAATCAACATATGTAATCCAGTAAAGTTGCAGATTTGATGTCAGGTTGTTCTCAAATTATCACTGTATGGCCACTTGGTTAATTTCATTACATGCAAATTCGGCTACCGTACTCTGGAGTAAAAAGCTTAGAACAGTATATTTATTTCTCATAATCCATTTATATTATATATATATTATAATATATATATACATATATAATATATATGTATCAAGATTATTCTCAGCTATTTATATGATACATATATGTATATGTAATGTTTGATATATATATTATATATATATATATAATATAAATATACATATTTTATGTATAACATTGTATAAACAATATATATTGTATATTTATATATACAATCATTGAAAGTCATAGACTGAATAAATACAAATAACGGCAAACTAAAAGGTTTTATAGTTTTTTTACAGAACTCAATAGAAC
This sequence comes from Macrobrachium rosenbergii, assembly GCF_040412425.1. Taxonomy (NCBI): domain Eukaryota; kingdom Metazoa; phylum Arthropoda; class Malacostraca; order Decapoda; family Palaemonidae; genus Macrobrachium; species Macrobrachium rosenbergii. The sequence continues at coordinate 3,132,581 of NC_089776.1, forward strand.
AGATACAAGAAGCGTGTAACGTAAAGGCAATTTTTAACAGATCCCTTCCATCACGCCTTATGCCAGCATTACACGGAAATGCCTTCATTCAAATGACTCCTTGATTATGATTCATGAGATCAATTTTGCTAAGAACATTTTTTGCTCTTCCATTTTATCAATATGATTTTTTTAATGACAATCTTAGGTGGAATACATGAATTTTAATTCAACAGTTAATGACTTTGCCATTCTCCACAGATGTAATTCAAGGTCAGCTTCTCATCTCTGCATCCCCGGTCGCCAGCCAGGGGACTTTTGTTTCATAGAGAGAAATGTGAATCTCCGTGAGGGCAGGACTTTCTAATAAAAAGGTAGTCGGCTCCAAAATGAAAGGTTTCACTCTCCAGGTGCATTCTGAGCCGCTCTCCCAAGAATCTTTCAACAACAACTGTTCCCTCAATTATCACAAAACGGTAAATTATACTCTTTTAATTAAACGTTAAGAATCTTTAATATTTATGCCATGTCAAGGATTTTTATAGCATTTTTGAAACCTATTAAAAGTACAATAAAGGTCTCATGTTGATATAATATTTTACAATTTAGGCTTTGTTTGCTCGTTGAAATGGCATTTTTTTTAACTTTCTAAAAACTGTTTAGTTTTCTGTAAAAGAAATTTATTGACATCATTTGTCTGTCCGTCGGTCCTCAGATCTTAAAAGCCACTCCAACAAGAGGGCAGATAAATGCAAATCAGGTCATTTTGATCATCCACCTTTTCCAATTTTCAAACCTAATAAATTGCATTATTTTCAGCCTCTTTAGTTCCTCGTTGGATGGGTCTTAGCGTTCTTGATATCAACTCTGCTGATTCACTGGCTGTTTGATTCTCAAAAATATGCCATTTTCCAAATAAGAATTCAGGAATTTATTTCTGGTGATAGAAATTCACTTCGGTATAATTGGTTCGGATTTCACAATAAGCTTAGGTCCCGTTGCTAAGTAAACCTTCAGGTTCTTAGCCACGTAAAATAAGTCTAATTTAAAGGCCAGCCTCTCTAGAGAGCTGTTAATCAGCTCAGTGGTCTGGTTAAACTAAAATATATATATAATATATATATATATATATTATATATATATATATATATATATATATATATTCTATATATATATATCATATATTTTAACGTATATATATATATATATTGTTATATCTAAATATATTTTGTTAATATATATATATATTTTTTATATATATACAATGATAAGTAATATATAGAACCTTTCTCTTTTTTTTTTTTTATTTGAGGAAAAAGTTAGCCATGGTCGTGCGAGAAGTCTGGTATCACTATATGAACTCTGTAACATGACCACCACATTGGCTGAAAGTATCATGATGATTGCAGTTTCGTACAGTATTATATGTCTGTCCATAGTGCCTTCCATTGCCAGAAACTCTGCGTATTTTCTAACTTCTTTTTTGACAAGTTCGAGAGCAGAGATGGTTGTTGGGTTTAGTTTCCTATATAAATGTTGGGAAAAAGATCCTCCATCCATCGACTATATGCTTTTAGAGATATATTTTTGTCCTTTTACCAATTTAAGGAAAAAAACTGATTTACAGTTCTCAGAAAATACATCTGTAAAATATATTATCTTAAATGCTGTGACAAGATACATATATCAAGTTCACTAAAAAATATTTATGCAAGCGCAGCTTTTTGCAACCTCTTGTTAGAGTTTAGTTTCTGAGACTCGGGCACAACATAATGCAAGCGTTATCCGCGAAAATACTAAGTTTCAGGTCTTTGCTCTGAAGCAAGAGGCGCCTAAATTGAATTTTGTATAAAATCCGTCTCTGCTATTTCATGCATATAAGACATTCTAGTGCTGAAAAGATATTTTCCATCTGCGATCTTTTCAATTGGCAAGAATATTAGTCAAATGCAAGAGGGAGTCATTTCAGATTTTTGATGGGGGCTATAATGGGCGAAGGCGGATTCCACGGTTAGTGATGTTGTATTTTTGATATTGAGCTATTTCATGTGATTTTTATAAGCACATACCCTTATAGATAGATAGATAGAAAGATATAAGTTAATGTGATGACACATTTGAATTTCTGTAGGAATAATGGAAAACCAGCTGCTGGTACTTCTTGGATATTGGTGGGATGATATTAAAGTTGAGGCTTTGGGGGTATAACTTATTGAGTCTTGGGGGCAGTCCTCAAATCTCGACCCTGGTCAAATGTTTGATGTCATATAATTAAAAACTTTATTTTTACCTTCACTGGAGGTAAGGAGAAGGCATAATGAAGTTCGCCATTCCACGCGTACAATGTTAAATGACAAGAAATAAACTTTTTCTATAACTTTTCCTTCGCAATGTAAACACAGCAAGACTAGTACAAATAAGACTCAACCGATCGGCCAGAGAATAAGGAAACGAAAACAAGGCAGGAAAATGCGATATTTTTGGTCCAGTTCTCTCAAATGACTTCCATAGCTGTTCACCAATGCAAGTAGGGAAATAATATTGGTATCATTGTTATTCGTGAAATATTAATGACAGCTGAATTTAGTTTTTCAGTCATATTTTCGACTTTGTCTTCGATTTAGAATATGATTTAGAGATCTCTCAATCTCTCTAACAGAGTGAATTCTCTCTATTTCTTCTCAGTAATGGTGAATGCTGTTTGAATATTCTCTTCTACTTTCCCTCTAACTTGAAGTGAAACGTCGTGATAAGGACGTGAGTCAATTCTGGTGACAGTGGGAGTTTATCATGAATGTTTCATTTTAGCTGAGGACTTTTGCTTTCTTTATATCTCATTTATTAAATCTCTGTCATTGTCAGAAATAATAAATAATGAATAAAAGTCTTTTGTTTGAATTGATCATTTTTTCAGTTACAAGTTGTCAAAACTTTCGAAAATATTTTCATTCATCCTTCGTCATCATGAAATCATTTGGGTGAAATAAGATTACTTTCAGATCAATACAAATGTCACAGTTAAACAAGTCTGATTAATTTCGATACAGCAAAAACATCTCATTTGTATCAAACTGTTATGATTCTCAGGGTTTTGTAATGTGATCAATTCACTTTCATCCATACCCTACCAGTCAAACTCTCTCTCTCTCTCTCTCTCTCTCTAATCTCTCAGTCTCTCTCTCTCTCTTTCTCTCAGTTAGAGCAATGTTGCAGTCCCATCCTTCACTCCTTTGCAGTCCCTAGGCTTTTTACTGTAACAGTGCAATTACATCCCTTACTTCAGCAGAATTGAAATAAATTCTTACAATAGGAAGGGAAGCCTCCGTTCCATCCCCAGCTGGAAGACAAATTTCCAGGGAAAAATATAAATTAGAACAAGTATATTAAAATGCGTATAGGGTGGCTGTATATATAAGGGGGGGGTGGGAGGGGGCGAGGAGGATCAGGAATAACTGGAGAATTCCTGTCATTTCATTAAGCCCTGAATACGTACAAAATCACACAGCGCTTGCTATACGAGAGATATTAATTCAGTAACAGTTTCCTGGTGTCATCAGATTATCGGAAGCAGAGCCCGCAAAATATGAGTAAAATTAATGGAACGCGTTGGGTTCTCGACCAGACAAAAACATCTCTGATAAAGTCTCTTTTAGACATACAGATTATATATATAGATATATAGACAGGTATATAGATATATGTATATATATATAGATATATAATATATATATATACGTCGACACACATATATATATATATATATATATATATATATATAAAATATATATATATATATATTATTATACGGTATATATATTATATATATATATATATATATATATATATATATTTTATAAATATTACTGCTGTTCAGAATCATAACATTTGTCATTGAAAAATATCAGACCCTGACTGAGACAGGGAAAAAACTTTGTATATATTTATATATCTTCAGTTCAATATATAATATCCGTTGGAGAAGGATATATATATATAGTTATATATATTTATATATATAGGAAAATTTCCCATATCAGCCTTAAAAATAGGTGGTCCTAAGGTCCCTTTTTCCTTTTACCTGTCTCGTGGCGAATGTTTTAACAAACAAGAACGTGGACATGACTGTAGGCCTGTTTTGACCCAGGCCGGTCAGGGAACAGAGAGAGACTGGAGCATTCGAGAGAGACCACATGTCCAGTTGGGCCTCTTCTCCCTTTCTTTGTCTATTATCCTATTAGTGAAGTGAAGAAGCAATTGCGAAGACTCCCGCGGTGTTGATGCGCACAACGTTCGTTCTAAGGTAAAGTCGATTTTTGTTCAAAACTTCGCCCATTCTTTTATCTTTTTCTGTATTTCGCATTTTTCTTTGTTTTCTCCTTCAGCCCCCACTTACTGTATATGTGTTTACGAAGTCTAGATTAAGCCAAATTATTATATTGTTAGCTTCAACCCCGTTATTCCAGTAAAATACCTAGGATTTAGGGTAAGCAAAATCAGGTTAAATCTCGATGCTTTTGTATGCCTCGCGTCCGAATGTTTGGAAGAACCGTTGCGTTTAAAATCAAATTCATCTCAAATATTCTTTGTTAAGGTTAATAACCCTTAACTGGCGACCTTTGGCTAATTAACGTCTGTCTTTGAGGTTAACTTTTGGCTTCAAGTGGCAGGTTACGTGTAATCTTGGTTTGCAGGGCCGTAAAAATTACGTAAATTGAATAATACATGATCAACCAAGACCCTCACACGTAACATTGGCGACCTTGCGTAGAATCTAAAGTACATTTTAGAGAAAGAATCTGGAGAAAAGGAAATTAAAATTACATTAATTCCAAAAAAAAAAATAAAAGTCAGATATCGAACTCCATTTCATTCTTCCAAACAAGGAACGAGGCATAATAATAAGCAGTAAAGAGAATAGTTATAACAAGTGTAGCGAGAATTAGCGTATAGGAAAGGGTGCGTCGAGAGCAGAGAGTCATAATTTATAACGTTTAAGACAAGGACATTTACCGTGTTCGGATCGTGAATCAAGTCGTTCAAGTAACGAATTCAAAGGCCGAATCGCGGAGCCCAGTTTCATGTACACAAAGTAATTTAGAAATCGCGTCGGCAATTCCGATCGTTATTGTTTGCATATAGCGGGAATCATTAAAAAAAAAAAAAAAAAAAAACCGTGTCAGTGAAGTAGCAAACGAACTGAAATAGTAATTTTACAATAAAGGTACCGTTCAACAACGTAAATTTACGCAGGCAGACTAGCATTTCTCTTTTCATTCTTTTGTTTAATGTCCGGGTGAGAATACGATAACAAAAGACACAAAGTTGTTTGGTAATTTAGTTTTCCATCCTTAACGTAAAACGCTATGCATGATTGGTATATTTAAAGTAAAATCTGGATACCTGCATTTGTTTCGTTGTTTTTTGAATTTGTTTGAAAAAAAAATACCCGCCATCTTGGATTCCTCCGCCGTGTTCGCGCGGTTGTTTTGAAATTGTTCGAACTGTTTGTGAGAGAACGGCCATTTGGGGTTTTCTTCGCCGCCAGAGGTTGTTTTGAAATTTAGGCCTAACGGGACTTTTCCGCCATCTTAAGACCTTGTTATTGTCACCTGTTGTGACCAGATCTGCCCGAGCCACTCTTGGGTTATATATATATTTTTTTCCTTTTTTCGTAGCGAACCCACCTCGCAATATCTTAGCTAGAAAAAAAAACAAAAGATAATTTAGGCAGGGAAAGATAGGCCTTAGTTAGGAGTAATAACAAGTTCTATACGAATACCTGCTATAAAAATCATATAAAGAAAATTTAAAATTTTACGATAAACTTTTGTGACGTCGGCTCCCAGGAAAATTAAGATAATAAAGTAATCCCTAAGGAAGCCAAGACGACGCATCTATATCATTTTATTAAGATCCATGCCATTGTGCATGTATAAAATCTTTGTTTACATGTTCTCAAGCAGCAAGAAATTAGCTGATTGAAAATCTCTCTCTCTCTCTCTCTCTCTCTCTCTCTCTCTCTCTCTCTCTCTCTCTCTCTCTCTCTCTCTCTCTCGTCATTCAAGTAAGCATTCCTAACCTAAGTGTACGTGACCCTCTTCAAAGAAAGAACGGCCGACACTAGGCTAATTAATTCGAATACAATAAACCAATTAAAAGAAACACCTCTGTCCCACAATAGATGAGGACAAGTTAAGAGTAATTACAATACAGTGATAAACTGTCGGTCACGAGTGAGGCCTGCTATCCAGACCGAAGCAAACAGTAGTTTTCACCCTCTGAAAAAAGAAGGGGCCAGCACTGGGGCCGGTACTGGGACCAGCCACTCACGAGGATCTTTAAAGAAAAAAAAAAAAAAAAAAAAAAAAAACCCAAATTCACTTTATTCCACAGTGCCAATAATTTGCAGCACTGTCATCACTTGAATAGCTTACTTCTCTCTCTCTCTCTCTCTCTCTCTTTTACCTTCCCTTTCTCTCTCATTCGATTGTTGCACTCTGCAGGGGTGTAGAGTGCCTTTCCTCCCATATAGCCTAGTTGGACTCCAGTAGAGGGTCCCTAGGAACACATTGGCACCATAAGTGCCACAAGCAAGTGCCATAAAACAAAACAAAAGGGAACACAGAAGAGAAGGTTCTTCTGGGACCTAACCTGCACCAGTGCCTAGGGATACTGAGTGCCACCAGTGTGACCTGTACACGGCACACCCAAACTACAGTGCCACCTTTTGAAAGGGTGCCACGTCATTGAAGAGACACTTCCTCGCTGCCCAAAGTACGCCCAGTCGACCCGGTTAGACGCCCTTCCCCACCAGAACCATGGCAGCAGAGCATTATAAAACCTTCCTGGGGCTGGGGACGGCGGCAGGTCTCACCGGCTCGGAACTTACCACCTGGGTTAAGGAGCAAGTGGACGACTTGGCCAAGCGGGAGAAGGAAGAAAGACTCGAGCAGAGGAAGTGAGAAGAGAAGGAAGTATGAAGCCGAGCAGAGGAAGTATGAAGAAGAACGAAGGGTGTATGACGCCGAGCAAAGGCAGTATGAAGAGGAAAGAGAAGAAAGAAGGAGACAGCATGAGTTAGCCTGCAAGGAAACTGAGTTAGCCCTAAAGGAGAAGGAGCTCGAGCTTGAGAGAGCGAAAATGGAGAATGCCGAAGCTATGGCTAGCCATCAAGCCTCCAGTCCTACACCTGCTGCATCAAACGCTCCAATTTCGAGCATCAATTCCCTAGTCCCCAAGTGGACTGAGGACGAGCCAGAAGCATGGCTGGAGGAGATCGAGGCTCTTTTCGATAACTACAGCACCACGGAGACGGAGAGAGCCTTAATACTAGCCAAGCATATGGAGGAAAAGCCAAGGCAGCGCCGCTCACTGGAGAAGAGCCAGAGAGGTAACATGGCGGAAGTTCGTAGAGTCATTACAAAGGCCTACGAGATAACCCCAGAAAAATGGAGACAACGGTTCCGAGGTCTTGCCAAGGAAGTCGGCTGGTCTTGGACGGAATGGGCATGTCACAAAACCCAGTCCGGTACGCGCTGGTTCGACTCCTTGGCCTGCACGACGTTTGAGGATCTCTTCAATCGGACCATGCTAGAAGACCTTTTCCAATGTGTGCCAGGGCCCCTTGCGGTATATCTTAACGATAAACAGCCCTCCACACTTATGGAAGCTTGTCGCATGGCTGATTCGTGGGAAACCTTTCAATCAGTCGCATAGCACCTCTCAGAAGCGAATCATCCCTCCGGCCTACCTCTCGAACTCCACTCGCCCGAAGAATGGACTGCCTAGCAAGACCCTGTGCAACTATTGCAAGAAGGGGGGCCACGCTGAAGCTGAGTGCCGATACAAACTCGGCACTAATAAGCAGCCTAACCCTACCAGCCAGAACTCCGCTCCCGATTCATCCGCTCAGCCCTCTCCTCCAACAGTTACTGCAGGCCACCGAGCCCATCCAAAAGGCCCGTGCAGATCCTGTGGGGCTGCTAGCCACTACAATGCTGGATCTCCGGCCTGTCCACATCATGTCCCCACCACCAAATTTGTCAACCTAATCAGCACTTCATTTTCTGCTGCTGGTCCGCACCGGATCCTTTACCCCGAGAGACTGGAAACCCAGTTCATCTCGGTGGCCCCTCTTCAGAGCACTAGCCTGCCAGTGACCCTTCCGGTCACAGTAGACACTGCGGCAGACATTAGCCTGATCACCAGGGCCCAAGTGCCAGCCGGTGCCATGGTTGACGAAGAAACCCGGTGGGAAATGAAGTGGATAGAGGGCCACACCATCACCGTTCCCACGGTCCAACTCCAGGTTAATGACACCTTGGGGCACGATACCCCACCGCCTTGGCGTGGTAGGTGGAATTCGGCCCGGAGTGGTCTTCTTGTTGGGTCGGGATCTTCTCTGCGGAAGCCCGTTACCAACGCCACTCCGCAGCCGCGTTACCTCCTCCACGGAGGCCCCATCTAAAACTCTCAAAATGACAAACCTCCACCTTCCGCCCACCAAAGTGGTCCGCGGAAGGGGCACAACAAACCTATTTCAGGCCTAGCCCTCTCCAATCGCGAAGGGCTGGCCCACCAAGAGGTCCTCCCCCTCCGCGAAGAGAGATTCAGGAGAGCAGTACCGCTGCAGGACGTGCAAGCGGGCAGACCACTCCACAAATTGGGAGGGCTGCCCAAACAAGCAACGCCCAGCGGACGCCCCCGAACAAAACTCAGGAGAGGCTACGATCTCCTGCTGGGGCAGGAATCTCTGCCGCAGCCAACCACAAGTCGTCCCGAGGTATTGCACCTCCGGACCCCTCATCAGGCATGCCTGACCTCAACTGCTGCCAGTGCCACTTGCGAGCACTGAGCAGTGCCAGACTCCGTCCGCCACGGACGTTGAGCTACCAATGGAAAAGGCCCCTATGCCGGGTCTAAATCATGAGGCGAATCCTCCTCCGGGAGATTTAGGATTCCCCATGCAGTTGATCATCGCGACTGGAGAGCCTCCAGCACCCAAAACTTCTTCTTTGCAAAATTTGACTCCAGGGGATGAACCCCTGGAGGATCAAAATGGTACCCCTTCCTTGGAAGACCAGGAACTGGCATCCTCGGATGCAGAAGTCGAGATCGCTCTCGCTCCGGTTGTCGCAGCAGCCGGAGTAGGGAGTCCTCCCGCAGCTTTTGCAGTTGCCCCTGACTTCGCGCCCGCTAGCCCTTCTGGCCTGTCCCGAGTCGGTGCTCTCATCACCTGCTAGGCCAGCTACTGATAGGCCTTGGAGGAAACCGAAGAAGAAGAAGAAGGGGCGGAAGAGAGCCCAGTAGTTGCCGAGCTATAAGCTCATCCTGGCACTAGTGCCCTCTCGGCACAGTGCCCTAACATCTAAGAGTGATCCTGGCCCCTTGCCCAGAGAAGGTAGCCAGTGTGATCTCTTCCTTTTATTTGTACCTAGCCTAGGCCACCTTAAAGTACGGTACATCAATTTAGTAACCTTGTTCCTTCCACTTACCACCGAGCCGCAGTAATCATGTAAGTAGCCTAACTAATTTCAGTAATCTTAACTATTGTGAAACGAGCCACGATGCTCGTGACACGCATGGCCTAAGACCTCAGTGAGGCACCCATTTATCATATGAGGCAACCCTCATGAATTAACTAGTAAATTTTAATTGTATTAAACATAAACCATGTTGTGATTTAGTTAGAATATTAACTCTTATGTTGGTGCTACGGTCGGGTTAGGATAGGTTAGGCTAGGGAATATCATAGAATGTACCACTAGGCTAGGTCTAAAACACATCATGATTGTAGGAGGTAGCCTATAATAACCGTGAGCACCTTCTAGTACTATTAGAATTAGGTTAAGTAGTGATTATAGCTCATATCCTATCTAGGGTTAGGTAGTTCTGTAGCTAGGTAGGCTAACCAGGACTAATCTGCTCAGGGAAGGAGAGTAACCTAACGAGAGAGGACAACAGCTTGTTTAGTATAGACCTTCACGCCCGAAAAGGGAGTGAAGGCCCTCTTAAGGGGGGAGCTTTTATAAATATTACTGCTGTTCGCCCTCGTAACTTTTGATTGTAAAAATATCAGCCTGACTGAGACCGGGAAAAGACGTTGTCTATATAGGTGCGTCTTCAGTTCAAACCTTAACGTCCGTTGGAGAAAGGAATAGGTAGCATTTAGGCATTTAACCCCATAGGAGAAATTTCCATATTCAACTTTAAAAATAGGTGGTCCTAAGGTCTTTTTTTCCTTTTTACCTGTCTCTTTGGCGAATGTTTTAACAAAGCGTGGAAGCGCCTGGCATGACTGTAGGCCCGTTTTGACCCAGGCGGTCAGGGAACCAGAGAGAGACTGGAGCATTCGGAGAGACCACATGTCCGACAGGGCCTCTTTCTCCTTTCTTTGTCTATTATCCTATTAGTGAAGTGAAGAAGCAATTGCGAAGACCCCCCACCGGCGGTGTTGGTGCGCAGCAACGTTACATCTTAAGGTAAAGTCGCTTTTTGTTCAAAACTTCGCCCATTCTTTTATCTTTTTCTGTATTTCGCATTTCTTTGTTTCTCCTTCATCCCCCACTTACTGTATATGTGTTTACGAAGTCTAGATTAAGCCTCATTATTATATTGTTAGCTTCAACCCCGTTATTCCAGTAAAATACCTAGGATTTAGGGTAAGCAAAATCAGGTTAAATCTCGATGCTTTGTATGCCTCGGCGTCGAATGTTTGGAAGAACCGTTGCGTTTAAAATCAAATTCATCTCAAATATTCTTTGTTAAGGTTAATAACCCTTAACTGGCGACCTTTGGCTAATTAACGTCTGTCTTTGAGGTTAACTTTTGGCTTCAAGTGGCAGGTTACGTGTAATCTTGGTTTGCAGGGCCGTAAAAATTACGTAAATTGAATAACACATGATCAACAAGACCCTCACACGTAACAATATATATATATATATATATATATATATATATGTAACAGTCACGGGGGTGACCTTTAAAAGTCTTTGAACAGTAAGATGTATGATGACCTGTTAGTGGCTCCCACGGCAGGTTCTTTTGGGCTGACATTGGAATTTGTTCAGTCAGATGCAGAGAACTATTTGATCATGGCCCAAGCGCATGGAAACAATGTCTGTTCGTTCGGTCACTGAGCTAATGCACCGGAAACGCCACGATTCCGGGGAGGTATGTGTGTGTTTGTGTGTGTGTATATGTGTGACGAGAGGAACTTTGACTTTCGGGAGAGACCACCTCGAGCTGTAATAGCGGTATGTTTTAACCTGGTGTAGTGTGTAAAGACCCCGCTTGTATGAAGATACGTTATTTACGACCATAGAAGTAAGTAAAAAAAACGTGCAGTGACATTCTTATATACCTTTTCCAGACTTTATATTGTGCTGCAGTGAAATCCTGTTGTGCCTCCCCCATGCATTCCTCTGTTTTTTTATTATGCATTTTTCAGTTTTAAGTGTTTATTTTTTATACACCATTCCAGGATTCTAATATAGTGTAATGCTCTTCCTACAGGAAACTCGAACATTGTCCTGGAAGGACAAATATTTGGAAGTGGTGTTATTACTCTTACAGACTATATGACTCGTATTGTGGTTGTCACGACCTTATTATTTTACTTGATGACAAGGGGGTCATTGACTATTATTGTTTGGCGTAAAATAATATCTAGTAAAATAATATCTAGTAATGTGTTCCTTTGGTAGGGAGTGTGAGTCACTCCATTTCATGACCGTAGTTTTTGCAGAGTTACTTTCATTAAATTTGTCAGTAAAGTCTAGTTTTCTATATCAGTGTCTCATTCCAGTAGTCCTTTGTGTAGAGATAGGTTTAGAGAGAATCTTATGACTAAAGAGAAGGGATCTGCTGACCCAGGTAAGGCCACAGCTACCAGAAACATCTCAAGAAAGGTGAGATGCTAAATTCTGTTCTTAAAACAGGTACTTGAATAAACGGCTGGCTCTCGAACACGGGCTGGATAACATATACATACATACATACATACATACATATATATATATATATATATATATATATATATATATATATATATATATATATATATATATACTATATATATTATTATGATATACATTCCTCTCTCCGATTCAGTCTATCTAGCTAACTTATTCAGCGAACTTTATTTCACGTTAGCGTATAGCTGGCGCCAATATGGCGGAACTCCGTTGTTTTACTCATAGAGAGAGAGAAGCGCGCCTTCCAAGCCGACAGAAATACCCACGCCAGATAAACAAGGGTACCCCTTAAAAACCCCTTAAGAATCGTACGATGGGGAGCCTGTAGGGATTAGGAAGGGCAGAAAGGCAATTAAGGGCTTGTGGGACAGGTAAGTTTGCGTCTATAGGAATATTAAAATAAGTGTGCTTTTCCCATACCCTCCTTGCTGGCTTTCTTGGCTTGCTTGCAGGTACAGCTGGGACCCCACCACCGCCCCCAACACCGAATGCGCTCTGAAGCCTCTGTGTTCCACAAAGCAAGACGGAGAACTCCTTGACTTGATTTCGAGCGGAAAGCTTTATCTCCGCTGGTGGTGACGAGCGTCGATGGACAGCCAATCATATTGTGGGCGCCTGTAACAATTATGAGAGGTTCGTGTATTTTCTAGTAGTCAATTAGCCAGCCCTGTCCCTTACACTTAACTCTCTAATTTCCATTTCTTTTAAACTTTAACCTATTCCTCCACGAAACAATCTTCCCCTTTGTCCAAATCTTGCCTGTATCCCCATGCCTTGCCATTTACGTACTGTGAATTCGAGTAACGATCCCGATAAACAATCATTTATCCCTCCACCAGTGCACTCTAATAGCTGTTAAGTTAAAAATACCAAGCGGCAGTTAACTTTGGGCGCGTATAATTACGTGTCCATTGTTAACGCACTCGCTATTTCAAGACTGAGGCTTTCATCAAAAGCACCTTCTAGGATAATTTATGTATTGTATTTAAGAAAGTGTTGTGTAATCTGCAGTAAGAAGATTCCATTTCCCTTAGTGTGAGAAGGGCTAACGCAAACCGTCTATTTCAGGACGATACACGTTGTGCCAACCATTTTATGAAGTAATTCCTCCATCCTGGAACCCCATCATAGGCATTATTATTCCACGTAGTCAGGGCAGATTGAAACTGATCATTATCATTGACTGATTATTGCAGATTGGCCGTTTTATCCACTTTTTTGGTTGCCAAACCATGTCATTATTGTTACTGTGCCCTATCATGAATCTGTTCCTCAGTGATTATGTCGTATGGTGTCTAACTGTTAATTTATTAATGTTAATTTGTTAAGTTTCCCTGAATAAACCCCTGTAAATTGGCAAAGAATTCTAAATTCCAATATGGCGACCTTCCACCTTAAATTATAACTCCAGGAAAATTCTGAGGTAAGTCTTCATTAACTCCCTTTTTTGTTTACGACTGGACTCCCTTGGTCTCGTGGCAGCATCAATTATAAGTTTGTGTGTAAATTCTCATCAAAACAGAGTCCAGTACGTAACAGTGACGACCAAATGCCAGGATATAGTCAAAATAGCTGAATTAGCTTCGCTATAAAGCTAGACTAAAAAAGCCAGGAATTATAAAATCGGTTATTTCATTCACGATAATCATTTCATTTTTAAAGGAGCAAAGGAAGCGGTCGTACCGACGTCTCTGGTAAAGTGTGTGTGCATGTCCTAATATTAAGGAAATAAGTCATATTAATATTCCTGTTTAAAAAACGCAACGAATCTCGTAGCATTAAAAGCGTTCATAACAAGGGAACGCAATAGGGTCCTTATATTAGCGAAACAGAGAGGAAGGCGCGAAATATTCGCCCCGCAAAATTTGTAGTGTGTAGGAAACGTGTCGGTTGCCGACGAATAAAATTAGGATTTAGGAAGTGCTAGTGAGGAATTTTGCATATATATGCTAGGACCAGTGGCTAGGAGTGTATTTCTGAATAAGTTACGGCAAAGAAAATGTACATTTCTTGGTTAGTGATAAATTTGGAAATAACGATTAGTTTTACGGAACCCGTATAGCGATATCTGGCATTTATACAGCGAGCCAGCCAAAGTTGTGTTCAAATCGCGCATGCGTCAACTTGTCTCGGTGTTGGACAAACAGTTCCCAACGTTTATTTTGCATATCTAAGGTTTAACGTAAAGTAAAGACAGTGCTGATATTCAAGGAGTAATAATTCATTTCGTTTTAAAACCCGCATGTAGCAAAAAGTGCATTTTGTTGTGTTTCCTTCGCCATCCATTCAAATTCAATTTCGTCCATTGTCGCCCAGCGAGCAAATCCTAAACCAGCTGCTTCCCGCGCAGATCCGTTCCCACAACGTTCGTTCAAGAAAGAAACGAAACCTCCCTGTGTGCTTAACGAAAATCGGGAAACGGTGCGAAACAATTTGAAACGCCCTTGCGTACTCCTAATTTTTCTATGAGAACAACCAGTAGCAATTCCATAATATATTTAACTTAACGTACTTTCACAACAATAATTGATTTTGCTTAAGCGTAAAAATAAAAGGGATTGTAATTTCATAACAAATACGTGTCATTTCATATCGCTTACCGGGAGAGAGAGAGATTGTTTTTTTCCTCTTCCCATTCTCTCGTATCAGAGCATTTTTTTTCCTCTCTCACGGGACAAACGTAATTCACCTTATTTGGGGATCACTAATAAACTTTAAAAGGCAGATACAAGGAATTGGATTAATAACAAAACCTAAAATTTCAAATTTTAACCCATTTAAAACTTCGTTATATACTCAGTGCGAAATTTCTGCCGCTTGTGCTTAGCGGATTAATCAAGCAAACCCACCTTTTTCTTTCCAAGTGCTTCAACACAAATCATTTAGCGTAAGCGACAAAGCATATATATAGATTATATCTTGTGACGTGTTCCAACTGATGTGCGGGAGTGGGTATCCTTTATCCTAGACTTGCGTGTTGCAAGTGCTAAACCATTGCACAATGAGTGTCCCTGTCCTCAAGTCAGGCAGCGCCCACTAGTTCTCATAACTAGCCACCTACTCGTGCCACATCCAGTTCCATTTCTCTCAGTGCCACGAATCTGCGGCACTGCTAAGCACCCAATCGCTGAAGCACTTATCTTTCTCCTTTCACTTTCCTATCTCTTCCAGTCTGTTGGAGTCTCTCATTTACCTTTATACTCCCTATTTACCTTCTGCCCAGGCAGAGTACCTCACCTTCAGTGCCAATTCATGCACTGACATTTTGCATTGCTCCACGTAGTGCACCGGCACCACAGTGCCACCCAACCAAAGCAACCTCTTACACGTCATTGCACCTGTGTTGAAGAAACAGAGTGCCATACTGGTGTTTCCGCCCATAAGGACCGCAGCTCCTTCAGGAACACCCCATTAACAGTGCATCCGCCCATAAGGACCATATAGAGCCTTCAGGAGCACTCCATTTACCAGCGTATCCACCCATAAGGACTCAGACTTCCTTCAGGAATGCTTTTCCTCTAGTGTGACCCTCGCAAGGCACACTCCTCCACAGTGCCACCTCACTCACAGGTGTCACTCATTGAAGTGCCACTAGTCTAAGGACACTTCCTCATTGTCACACACCTTTTCCTTCGGGAACACCCACGTACCT
>NC_089776.1:3158186-3165686 GCF_040412425.1 Macrobrachium rosenbergii
AAAATAAGCCAAAAAGGCACATAAACAAAACCAAGTTAAATAAACAAAAAGTAGCATTAAACAAAAAAAGGCAAAAAAAATAAACAACAGCAGGCAGAAAAAACAAACATTTGTCTCCATCGGGTCACCAAGACAGCCCCTCATGCTGCACAACAGGGACAAGACCCCACAAACCAGAATACCCTGATGAGACGTTTCAACCAGCCTCACCGTGTCATCAAAGATGAGCAGCTCGTGGTCACACGACTACTCATGGTCACACTCCACCTCTGCTGACGTGCTCCAAAAAATAGGCGTGCTCCAATTTGTTGCTCAAAACCTCGACCAACGTCGACTCCAAAACTGCCTGCTGTGCTGCCACCGCCGCATTCGGCCCTACCAGACCCGACTCAAGCAAGAAAACGGCAGCTCACTGACGAAAATCAAAACAACAAAAAAATTTGAAGAAAAGGAGGCAGCAATCCACGGGAAGAAAACCAGCAGTTAATGCAAAACCATCACTTAACGTGACACCTCCCCACCTAAAAGAAAAAAAAAAGATTATTTTTTTACACTCAAGATCCTCCAATCATGTAACAACCCCGCCAGCCAAAACAGAGCCATCCTGTCACGGTCGCCATTGTAACGACCGCCAACGTTGCTTAACTTCGCTGATCGGACGAGAAGCGGTGTTCAACGTGGTATGGCCGTTGGCTGGCTTGCTGCTGCCCTCAACCTGACTCGTTGCTGGGTACAGTAACCTGACTTGTTGCTGTTACGAACCTGACTTCTCTGCTCACGAACCTGACTCGCAGGGGTACGGATACCTGCTGCTGCTACTCCAGCTGGCTTACCAGACCCGACTCAAGCAAGAAAAACGGCAGCTCACTGACGAAAACATCAAAACAAAAAAAAAACTTGAAGGTAAGGAGGCAGCAATCCACAAAGGGAACGAGCGGGGGAACCAGCAGTTCCTGCAAAACCATCACTTAACGTGACACTCCCACCTAAAAGAAAAAAAAGATTATTTTTTTTTTTACACTCAAGATCCTCCAATGCCGTAACATATATATGTATATATATATATATATATATTTAGAGATTTTGTTTGTGAATAAAAACAAAATATATATATAAATGGAAGATTTTCCTCCCCCACCCCCTCCCACAAAAAAATTCTGGATCGTCGTTGGTTCTGGAACCCCAGGATTCACAACATTTCCATTGGCATTTAGATGACTGATGAAAAAATATCTAAAAGTTAATTCTGCAGAGAAAGAGAGAGAAAAAGGGCCGGATTTGTGTGTGTTCCTTTGATGATATCTTTAGTAGTATCATTCTATAATGAATTTGTAACCAAATTAACATTTAAGGGTATTATTTGGAAGATATTTATGTATCCTATTAATATTCACAGATACCAGGGGGAGGAAAATCTTCCATTTATATATATATTTTGTTTTTATTCACAAACAAAATTCTAAATATATATATATATATATATATATATATATATATATATATATATATATATATATATATATATTTTTTTTTTTTTTGCTTGAGGGCAGGGGGATCACATCCTCACTGACTGTTTAATTAAGCTTAGTTTGGGTCGGTCTTTAGTACAATCTTTTTTTTGGACCAGTGGGAGGATGCATCCCCATACCCACCACCCCTCCCCCTGGATCCGTCCCTGTCAGAAACCTGAGTGAAAACCCGTGCTTTAGTTAATTTCTTGACACAAGACACATTTGTCTGTAATGTTAAGATTTTATATGATGTTTATCACAATATATAATGTAATAATTGACTTTCAACCATTCCCCGTGTTTTCTAGGTACCAGGGACCTCTGGATGTGACACACAAAAATCCACAAAGAAAAGAAAAGTTGCTGCTGAGGGGAAAAAAATAGAATTACTAGAGTTAGCTTGTAAGCACCTTGAAAAGGACGAGGGTGTGGATCCATTAGGACAGAGCTGGGCAGAGGAATTTAAAAAATTAGAAGAAAACCAGCAAATTTACGCTAGAAAAGCTATTAATGATATATTATATGAGGGCCGACTCGGGAGACTCAACATGAACTCGGTGAAAATTAATGAACCACAACTCTTACGATCAGTACAAAAATCAGATCATATGAACACTATAAGAGTAATCACTCATCCTGTTGTCAAGGAACATAGGTCCATAGAGGATCTATTAAATGATCCACAATTTAGTTAATATGACTGAGTACCAGTAACTGAAATATAAGTAGCCTACATAATGTGAAATTTATTTCTCATACATTCATGTAATTAATTACATACACTATGTTTTTATGTATATACCGGTAAACAGTACTGTTATATTTTTGTTTAAACTCTCTCTGTCTCTCTCTTTCTCTATCTCTCTTTCTCTCTCTCTCTCTCTGATATGCAATGACATTTGCTTACACCTGTGGTAAATATTATTTTAATTTCATAAGCTGCTTCCTACAACTGTAAAAGAGCAAATGATAAAATAAGCATTCATCAATTTGTTTTTTTTACCTTACCTTTATTACATCTTTTAGTGATGACACTATAGCATCACACGTCTCTATCACAATGTTACCAAGACTCTGAGGAGAGATGCAGCACGCAAACTTCAGATCTTCGAAGGAATCTCCAGTTGCAAGAAATCGGAGAGTACATAACAATCGTTGACTTGCTGGTATAGCATCTCTGAGTTGTGTTGTCTTTTTCTCAATTATTGGTGAAACCATCGTCAGCAGGTTCATAAATGTGTCGTGGTCCATTCGAAGGTAATTTCTATAGTCTTCAGGTGATGATACCAGTAGCTCATTTAACAGGCATTGATGAGACAGTTCACATCTCTTCTTGTACCACTCTTTCATCCACAATCGTCTCTTTTTGTTTTTATCGTCGACTTCTTCGCTGGCAAGCGCCAGCAGAATAGCTATACAAGCTTTTTTTTTGCTCATGCCTCCACGCCTCAATGAAATGTACTGACGTTTGATCATACATATTACCAGTCTATGGCAGTGTATGAACAAACATGTTGGTCATACATGTTTGACAGTCTGTAGGGCGGGTAAGTGGATACCGACTCTGCTGTCCGTATGCCTGTCGACTTCAGGTTATTGTACTTAGAATCGAGTCAACCCTGCAACGAAGCACTTACCAATTATAATTCCTCCGTGGGTGCCTGTTATTCCTTAGGTAGAATGAATGGGGTACTGAACGAATTTTGTAGCTTATTATTTGTGGACAAAATGTGGTGAAAATTCGTAAGTGGCTATGTGTTACATACGTGCCAATCGGCTATCATTGTGGAGGAGGCCAGATACAAGACTCTGAAACCGATATGCATACCTACAACAGAGTTGGTATCAGCTTATATCTCTCTCGATAGCTCTTTGGCAAAAAAGTCACTGTACGTCGTCGTTTCCAAACCAATCTGGAGTTCGAATCTCGCTGGTCACTCAGTACTTATCAATTACATATATTACCATTGGGTGCTATTATTCCCAACGATGAGTGAATTCTGTATTAAACGACATTTTAGTTTAATATTTGTGAATAAAAAGTCACAAAAGTGACAAAATTTACACACACACATACTCATATATATATACATATATATATATATTATATATATTTATATATATATATATATATATATATATATATATATATATATATATATATATATATTATACGATCACAAGTAACACGTGAAGATTGTATATCCGGAGCCAGTAGGAAATAATGAAAGACAGCTTTCGTGTATTTTTGATACACCTCATCAAGGTACAATATAAAAATGAAAAACAGCTTCGAAATTTCAAAGGTAAACATAAAAACGGAAAAAAGGTTTTAACAAGTCCATAAAGGTAGGGCAGTGAATTTGTTGTCCAGAATTTTTAGAAGACGAGATTATAAAGATTTATGATATTGCTTTCAAATTGAAGTACCCGACATTTTTAGTTGATGCTGCTTGAAGACAGGATAAGAAAACATTTTATGCATATGACCATGTACAAACTTTTGATCGTTGTAATTTGCTTGTTTTACCTTTTGACTACAGGTTTCTCTCTTTGCCAAAAATGTTTAAAGTTTTTAATGTTAATGTTGTTTTCAGTAACACTCAGTCTGTGAGAACAATTTTGATAAAGAACCCTCCCCATTTACAAACAGGTTGCATATATGAAATTCCACGTCGAGATTGTAATAAAAAGTATATTGGTCAAAGTGGTAAACTGTTGGCATCAAGATTAAATCAACATAGATATTGCGTACGAGTAGGTAATACATCGAGTGCCCTCTTTTTACGTATGAACAATTCTGATCCTGCAATTAATTGGAAAAATTCAAAGGAAATTTTATTTTGTAGGGATATTATTAAAAGAAACATTATAGAATCTAGCATAATAAAACATAAGTCAAGTAGCCTGTTTAATATTAGCAATGGACAATATAAGCTAGATAACTGGCTTATGAAATGTATTGTTGAAAACTTAGTAACTATGTAATAGACTACTTAGTAGTTTCATTTCCATTTATAGCATTTATCCTTTAAGTGTAATTCTTGGCTGTGGACCATTTGCTTCTTGCTTAGGCTGTTTGGTGGTTTTATATTTTACCTTTTTTCCGTTTTTATGTTTACCTTTGAAATTTCGAAGCTGTTTTTCATTCTTATCTTGTACCCGGATGAGGTGTATCAAAAACACACGAAAGCACTAGGTACTGCTGTCTTTCATTTATATATATATATATATATATATATATATATATATATATATATATATATATATATATATATATATATATATATATATATATATAATTTTTTTTTTTTTTTTTCTGGAGGTTATGACCTCCTCCTGGGACAGGACTTCCAGTTCCCATCTAAGTTAGAGCAATCCAGTGTTCCAAATCCCCCAAATCATTTATTAGGCATGAGTAAAACTCAAATGCCTGATTTCGTTCCACTGCCTGTGCCACCTGAGTGCAATGTGCAGTGACCCCCTCCTCCAAGATCGATTCCTGATCCCATTCTGGTGCCCGGCCCTGCATCAGTGCCAGTGCCAGGGCCCCAAGTAGAACCCCCTGCAGGAGATCCTATCCTTGATTCACAATCCCTGCCAGTATCACTTGGGTGCACTGAGCAGTGCCAAGCTCTGTCCGTCCCGAACGACGAGCAAATCCCAAATCAGTCATTAGTGCCCAGCCCTGCCTTAGTGCCAGTGCCAGAGCACACCCCTGATCTCCATTCCAGAGATCCCAGTCCGAGCCCCCTCTCTTCGCCTGGCTTGGCTCAGCTACCAATGCCCATAAGAGAGACGGATCCTTCCAACCACAGCACTCATCCGAAAGTGCAGCCTCGCAACCCGTGCCTGAACTGGTCATTCTTACCTGCGAGCCTCTCACGCCCCCCAAGGCCGCCTCCTCTCTGTCTCAGTCCGCCGCAGACACAACAGTGAGTAAGGATTCTGCCATATCTCAAATGGCCGATGAACTCCAGGAACCGCAACAGATCGTGGTAGAGCTTGTAAAGAAGGTCCCTGCATCAGCCATTAAAGAAGCCGACACAGATGGCACTCAATTACCCTCCAGGGCTCGGTTCCACCGACTCACGGACTGAGACAAACCATCACAGTAAGAGAGGTCTGTGGAGGAATTACCATGGGCGTGGATAATGCCAGGTAGCTTGAAGAGAGCCCCTGAGCTATCCTGGCACCCATGCCAACATGGCCCAGTGCCATCCCTTTTCCCTGTGAAGACCTTGGCACCTCTATCCAGAAGAGGATGTCAGGGTCCTTCACCTATTTATTTCCTCTATAACTCTATCCTTTATTCCCTTCCTTACTTTCGATTATTAATCACATTTATTTTATGCCTTACCAAGGCCGCCATTTTATGTTAATCCCTTCTGCCCATGCAGAGTGCCATTGACAGATATGCCAACTGTATAAGTCCTATGACCTCCCTTTCATGCCTACCCGCAGCATGATGGATTTAAAATACGATATGCTATCACCATTAGTTATTATTATATGAGTACCAACTTGACACAGTGCCATTATCATAGATGCTGGCAAATGATCCTGCCAGAGGGGTTGCATCCTCTGGATACCTTTGCGGCCGTCTCGGGCTAAGAAATGATCCTAGCTGTCTTCAATAGGCTAAGGGATGAAATTCTGGCATATTTAATAGTTATCTTTATTTTACAATCACCGATTACTCTGAATCTGTCATCTACTCTCCTTGTGAATCTCTGTAATAAATCTCGAGTCTCAGATTCGTGACCTTGTTTTTATAGTGCCCGAATGGCACTAACCAAGACCACGTTTACCTTATTGTAATGCTTCTTCAAGGCAGAATAACTGCATGTGTGCAAACCTCGTAATTGATTATTATTAAGAGTGCATGAATTAACCTAGTATTGATTCATTGTTTTACTATACCATTACGTTGTGAAAAATATTCTGAGCTACGCTGCCTTAACGTAATAGGAATTTAATGATAAAGATATGTCATTTCTAGCAGAAAATGTTTATTGTGTTCACGTAAATGTCACAGTGTTGTTTGCCTCTTGAAGTTAATTGCTACGCAGAAGTTTAAGTTAAATTATAAGGCATCATTCTGACCCGATCTAGGGTGTGAATGCTAATTTGGTTGGGGAGGTGCAAAGGATGGGGACTCATTTCTTCATAACCTCACCCGTTTTTACATCTATAACATAATTGAGAAAAATTAAATTTAATTCCAATTATTAATTATTAGAACTGTGGTTTTCCAGTCCTCCCTTCATAAACTCTCTCCTTCATTCCCAAAATGGTTAAGCATAACCACTCTCTCTGTTCAAAGTGACTGCTTTTAGGCCTAATTCCAGCTGACTGTCGTACCTTCTTGGCGTCAAGCAAGGCAAGGGGGGAGCCAAAAAGAGAAATTTGAAGCTCCACCCGCCCCCCATCCTGAACCCTCCACGGCATTTTTCTGATTCCCTGCAGTCATAGAAAACGTGACAAAAATTGACCTTTGCGCCACCTACCAGACGCAAATGGCATAATCCCTGAAGATTATTTATAAACGCTGCAACGGAAATCAAGGAGAGAACACTCAGAACACGACCCGAGGACAGATGTCCTTACCTTGCCTATCCCTCTGAACCACGTGTTAGGCCCTGGGGCTCGAACCAGTATGCTTTGTAATGGCTTTATAATTCCCTCCTCCATTGCCAGTGCCTTATCAACGAGGACACCATCATCTTGACGAAGGTAATGTGCCAGAATAAGGTTCTTAGTCAGTTACGATACCTGTTATTTCTCTATTTCATTTATTTCTCCTTTGAGCGATCACCTTCGGTAATTTGTGTTGGAGCATTCAGTGTTAACATAATTATGCATTAGTGTTGAACTGAGTTATTTGGCATCATCTGTGCATTCTCCAGTTTCCTTTTGAGCATCTTACTATTATTGCAAGTAACCATCTAGCATATATTAGCAGATAGGCCTCAACAGTGTAATCTCT
>NC_089776.1:3173186-3215686 GCF_040412425.1 Macrobrachium rosenbergii
CTAGTCCCTGGGGTCAAATGTATACGTGTTTATATATGGGGGATATGTGTGATGACTGAAATTTCAGTCATTACCATTACTGATTACGCGTGTTGACTGTAACATATATATATATATATATATATATATATATATATATATGTATATATCAGTCATTCAACACACAATCACGTGTGGAACAGAAATAAATTTCTG
The DNA here is from genome assembly GCF_040412425.1 of Macrobrachium rosenbergii. Taxonomy (NCBI): domain Eukaryota; kingdom Metazoa; phylum Arthropoda; class Malacostraca; order Decapoda; family Palaemonidae; genus Macrobrachium; species Macrobrachium rosenbergii. The sequence continues at coordinate 3,173,382 of NC_089776.1, forward strand.
ATCACGTCGGGATCAGTCATCATGGGCCATACAAGTCTAAGTCGGAACCTGATTGCAACCTGCCCAGGGAATTACCTGGGCAAGCTTAACTGCTTGCATACCAGTGAGTTTCCCCAACTTCCCGACTCAGCAATGACCCAATGGACAACATTTCATTGAATTATCCCCTTCTGAGTGAATAAGATGAAATCATCAACACACAATCACGTGTGGAACGAAATAAATTTCTGACTCACGTCAGGATCGATCCCAGGTCTCTCAGGTGGAAAGCAAGGGCGTTACCCACTATTTATACAAGTCTAAAAGAAGTCGGAAGCTAGTACTACCTGGGCAAGCTAACAGTTTTCTAACTTCCCGACGAAACAGTGAGTCACCAATCACTGTTTCAGAAATAAATTTCTGACTCACGTCAGGATCGAATTACAGGTCTCTCAGGTGGAAAGCAAGGGCGTTACCACTGAAGATACAAGTCTAAAAGAAGTCGGAACCTTAGAGCAACTGGGAATTACCTGGGCAAATAATGCTTGCATTAATTGGACAACATTTCATTCGAATTATCCTTCTGATATGAATAAGATAGAAATCATCAACACACAATCACGTGTGGGAAATAAATTTCTGACTCACGTCGGGATCGAACCCAGGTCTCTCAGGTGGAAAGCAAGGGCGTTGCCCATACTATTATGCCTTATATAAGTCTAAAGATTGTGTGTTATCTTATTACTCATATACATATATGGGTAACGCATATATATATATATCCATGAATTGTGTGTTGATGATATCCTCCTACATGTCATTAAATGATGACTGAAATTTCAGTCATTACGCATAATGACTGATTACGTGTTGTCAGAATGTATTTTGTAATTATATTTATTATATATATATATATACTTTTGAGAGACCTGGTTGATCCCGATATCAGAACTGATTATATATATATATATATATATATATATATATATATATAATATGTATATATATGACGCTTAATATGTAAAAGTGAGAGTGCCAGTCTTTGTTCATCAGATAATGACAAATCCAGAAATTCTGGTGTTCGGTTGACCAGTGCAACTGAAATGCTTATTTGTGCCGTCATCGTACTTCATACCAGGCAGCCACACTACTGCAAATCAATGTTAATCAGACCTTTAGAAGCCGTTTTTATGACCCATTTAAGCGATTTTGTTTCGATTTGTGTAACTGCTATCGGATGGGTACTGCAGAATCGGAAATTGATCGAAGTATAATATTTTTACTGTTATTATTATTCGAAAGAAGTAACAGAAGGTAATAGGAAATTCGTATCAGTTATTAGAAAAACAGACAAATTACCAATAAATAAATAAATGTGAGTGAAATATTATAATACAAGTTGAATTGCATTGTGGTAGCAATACATTGCACCTTTGCTTGAACTTCTGAAGTTTCAATTACACGAAATCCTCTGGGAGGCTGCTTCACTGCCCAACGGTATGGGGAATAAAGGGCCTCTGGAACTGGAAAGTTCGACAGCGAGGCACATTTACTGCATACTGGTGCTGTTGCTCAGCGAATCTGGCTGCTCTCGGCAGGAAAATGGTATCAGGGATCAATTGCGAATGTCAAAGATCTCCGTTAGAATACACCTTATGAAACTTATTAATAAGAGTTCTATATACGAATTCTTTTCTTATAGTGACTGAGCCATGTTTTTCGTTCCATTGTGCGAACAGGTGCTCGAAAATTGTAGGTTTTTTGGTTAAAAGAAGGCCCGTTGCCTCAGCATATCGCCTCCGCACATCATGAATTTGAAACAGTGTTGCTGTCTACATTACATACCAGTGGACTAAGGTCCCCAAAAGGCCCCCAAACACCACAACCTCACTGGGGCCCCACTATTATTATTCAGAGGATGAACCCTATTCTTATGGAACAAGAAACCCACCAAAGGGGCCATTGACTTGAAATTCAAGCTTCCAAAGAATGTTATGGTGTTCATTCGAAAGAATGAACAGAAGGTAATGGGAAACACAGAAAGGGATCAGTTATTAATTTTAAGTTATTAAGTTTTAATTGAGTACAGTGTATTGTAAACATTATTGTTTATATTTTGCCGTCTTCAAGATTGGGTTTTGCACTGAGTCATTCTTATTTTTTTTATGAGTGTGTGTACACCTGTACGTCCAAGACCATCGCTCTAGGAAACACTACACACGTATGATGGCGGTCTCTCTCTCTCTCTCTCTCTCTCTCTCTCTCTCTCTCTCTCTCTCTCTCTCTCTCTCATATTTATTTAATGGAGTATAGTGCTTAATGCAGTAATGTTGTGTTACACATATTTTTCAGTCTGAATAAGTGTGCGTGTCTATACATAAACGATCGTATTACTAAACATCACGCACGTTCACTGCTCTCTCTCTCTCTCTCTCTCTCTCTCTCTCTCTCTCTCTCTCTCTCTCTGTGTGTCTCTCTGTGTGTGGTGCAGTATTTTTATAGAAATTTAATAAATGTTTTACAGTTCTGTGCTTAATACAGCAGTGTAATATTATATACAAAATTTTTTTGTCTGTGTATATATGAGTTAAGATCAGCATTGCACTTAAGGTGAGTTTAAGCGCTCTCTCTCTCTCTCTCTCTCTCTCTCTCTCTCTCTCTCTCTCTCTCTCTCTCTCTCTCTCTCTCTCTCTCTCTCAAAATATCAATTTTTACAAAGAATAATCCAGAGAGAGAGAGAGAGAGAGAGAGAGAGAGAGAGAGAGAGAGATGAAAGGGGGTGGGGGAAGCCAACGAACAAAAGTTTACCTTAAAACTGCAGTGCATTGAAGAACGTTTACAACAGCACGTATGCACAGATCTAAAAATATAAATACGTAACGCTGCATTATTGTATGAGTATTAGGTACAAGACTGTACCCAATAAATAGAGAGAGAGAGAGAGAGAGGTGGGGGATGGCGTACACAGTAAGCACAAAGAGTTTAAAGCATGGAGGCAAAAATGTGTACTGGCTCTTTTCTGTACTGTATGATTCCAGTACTGTATTCGATATTTATTCTGAGTCTACCGTTAAGTCTGCAGAACCACTGCAGTTGGTTAGTTGTCAGGCTAAACGGTACAGTACTATATTATATGAATTTTTATAATAAAGTCACTTTGCAGACATTACTCTGAAATTGAAAGGAAAGTAAATTCACATTTTAAATGCAGTGACAAAAAAACCGGTTTTATAAAGAATAGAAAATAGAGTGGGAAGAGAAGTCTCGGGAGCATGAAGATGTGCAACAGCCTGCACGCCAGGCAGAAATAAGAACGAGAATCATGAAAGAGGAAAGGCGGTATCAGAGGAAGAATAAGGGAGATGAATAGCAAACGACTTCAGGAAAGTACAGAAAGACAGGAAAATGGGTAGGAATGATACATAGGTAATAATGTTCAGTTATTTCTGTTAATTATTTGCGGATGGAAGAAGGAGACCCTGGCAGGACAGGGAAGGAAGTAGTAAAGAAAGGACTAAGAAAAACGATAGTAATTAATGGGAGGATTAGACTTAACTAAGAACCAATTGGTTACTTAGCAATGGGACCTACAGCTAATTGTGGAAAATGATAGTAATTAATGGGAGAACGAAGCCGATGTCAGTCGTAGCCTCAAGTTAAAAGTAAACAATGAAAAATGAAGAATACCTAATGTAATAATTGCATGTAAATTATTCGTAACTTTAACGTAGTGGTTTTGCTTTGCTTTGCTCAGTCAAGAAGAGCTGAAGTGTGGTCTTTTTTTTTCCCACCACAGCTGGTTGTTCTGTATTTAGGTGGTACCTCGCCCATGAGCTTTCTTTTTTTCATCTTTTCACGTTTCGGTCGTTCGACTGCTCCTCTGCCCTTCGCTTGTCATCTCGTCTCGCCAGGGTCCTGAAGTTAAGTTAAGTATGGGGGAGTTTAGCTCTTTGCTTTGGAAGACCACTGAGCTAATTGAACAGCTTTCTCCTAGGGCTTACCCGAAGAGATTAGACCTAATTTTACGTGGCCTTAAGAATTACCTCTTCTTTGACCTTGGTTACCACCTGTGGGTGGGTCATTGGACCTTCTCGCCTTATGCCGTGCTTGAAATCAGAACCACTTTCTAGCGATTATAATCTGGAATTTCTATCACCAGAAATAAATTCTTCTAATTCTTCATTGGCCGGCCGGAGACTCGAACTCATCTGCCATGCTTGTCCGTCAGAGTCATGACAAGGCTTTCTCGGAATTATACACCAGCATCGATATATATATATATATATATATATATATATATATATATATATATATATATATATATATATATATATATATATATATACAACAGGCAAGGGAGGAGCTAGAAAAGAGAAAGTTGGCACCACGCTGCTCTCCACGAGGCCTGGCTGAATGCCCACGTGTTCGCTATAGAAAATGAGGTGGAGATTGACATTTGCGCCATCTACCTGAATGCCAAGGCGTTCCCGAGGTTATAAATAGGCCATGCAACAGCAATCAGAGAGAGAAGCACTCAGGACTCCACCAAGGACAGATGTCCTTACCTTTGCCTGTTCCTTATACCCTCCACGCATTTGACCCCGAGGTTCCGACCAGTATACTTTTGTCGTGGCATTTTTAATACCCTCCTCCAGCGTTGGCGCCCCTATAATGGACGAGAACATCTTCATCTTGACGAAGGTAATGTACCAGAATAAGGTTTCTTGGTCAGTCATAATCTTGTTATTTCTCCGTCTGATTTATTTTCTGTTTCCATTGTGCTATCACCTTCAGTAATTTGTGTTGGAGCATCAAGTGTTAACGTAATTATGCATTTAGTGTTGAACTGAGTTATTTGGCACCATCATTTCATTCCCTCTGTTCCCTTTGAGCGTCTTATTATTCTTGCAAGTAACTGTCTTGAATATCTTGCAGATCGGCACTGGCTGTGGAACCACTCTCAGCTCTATCCCATGTGCAGTGGTCTTATGCCACCCTTAATCTACCCCTCTGTGATGTTCCTGTCATGAAGACATCATTGGCATAGAATATTCCTCCTGTGTAGGATTCATTCATTTAGCAGGCTCTTATTATTACCTGCCCAGTAATTCATCATTTTTCTGATCTGTGTTTATTATGTAAAAAATATAATTAATTAAGAGAACCCTTGAGTTTACATAATCTCCCCTCACATGAAGAAGGCCCTAAGCCACGGTATTTCCCTTGATTTATTCGTCTACAGAGTTGCCTTAATCAGTCTATTTAGTCAGGTGTTTTAATAAAATACAGAGATTCCTTGGTAATGTTAAGAACTCCCTGCAATTATCCATTGCCGCCCAGAATCAAGTAAGTATCTAAGGCAAAATACTGACCGACCTTGCCGAGTATGCAGTTGCGTTGCAACTATCAGTGGAATGGCAACTGCTAGCTGGTCTTCATGATCAGAGACAACCATGGTATAGTACCCCCTCCATTTTAAGCACGTGATTAGAGCTAGTTCCACAGCGTAAGTACGTGTCGAATTATTTTGTTTAGGTTTATGCCAGGTGTGAAAAGTGACTGAAATCAGTGTTAGGTAATTGATAGACCACATGCATGCCAATTTAGTTCATGAGAAGAGAGAGCATATTAACCATTCCACAAGATTTTTGTTCTATTTGATGTTAGCTGCATGTTTTAAAAATAGGAAGCTAGGGAGCAACTCAGTTGAAGAGTTAATACAAGGAATAGTGCCCTTATTCCTTCTTCCACGTGATAACGACAATTTGAAAGTCCCGAATTCCTAGATAGGCACATTGTGTAGGCGACCACCAAGGCTTGACTCCAGCTATTTTTGTATAGCTGGATTTATCTTCTCTCTTCCTCTCTCTCTATTTCGCTTGGTCGGTGGGTAAAGCTAGGAAGTATTTATGAATCTAAATTTCTGCTCTGCAGTTGAGAGAATAGTAAATTCCGACCTGGAATCTTCAATTCCAGGCCATGTGGGCCCATCCCTAATCATCCACCATCTTTAATTTTTGAGTCCCATTAAAAATTCCATTGTTATAAAAATGCACACACAGCGCTCATATATAAATCCCTTTCTTTCTCTCGCTAAATTTTATCTATACATCCGTGCAGATTGCTGCATTTTTTGAGAATAAAAAGTTTAAAACTCTTTAACTGAGTCGGATATTCTTCTGTGAGCCCGCAGTATTCCTGTAAATTTATTTACAGTGGAAGGTGCAACAACAATTAACCAGAAAAATTTTTTTTTCATCTCGACGTTCTATTTATTTGTCTTTTTTAGTTCATTCTTTAGAGTAGAAGCCAATTTAATATCCCAACATTAGAAGCCGTTAAAAATATTTCAAGTAGATTTTTGCTGTTGAAGAGGTTGCTTAGAATTTCGTGAAATATTTACTGGAAATGTATATTTCCATGTTGACCCTGGCAAGAAATGGACATACTGGTGTAGAAAAGAAATTGCCTCTTTTTACCTCAAGATTCCCATCTTGCTTCTGAAAACAAAATTCCCTGGCAGTCAGTTTCCCACCCTCGCCTTCAGTACCCATGGCAAGGGTGATTCCGCACATAATAGTGGTAGGCGTGAAAGGTGGCCGCTTGAAAGCCAGAATCTCTGAGCGGATGAATCTCTTTAGCCTGGCAAAGGCAATTCATCTAGGAGAACGCAAACGCCGATGACAAACATAGGCATCTCAACCATAGCTAGTCACGTAACTATTACAAGAATGCATAAAAAGAAAGTATTCCCTCACTACCAAGGCACACTTATGACTATTCAGTTCAGCATGGGGTTCAGTGCCTGTTAATGGTCAAACTTAGTTTCTCCGAATTTCCTGGAGTTATTTATCCATATAACCAAATATAAAATCCTAGCATACATGATAACATTTTCGTATAGGCAAAATAATGGCAACTGACTCCCCTCTCATTTTGTCTAATTCTTAGTTTCCTACTGTGAAATAAACAGGGTGCAATTTCCAGTACAGGAATGTTGGACGGTATATGGTTCAAGCTACCGCCCTTGGCCATACAATTCTTAGGCCAATAAGCTGTCTGCAGTAAACGAATTTGTGCTACTCTGCTGCAGTTCCATGACGGAAAGTTACAAAATTCGTTACAAGAACATCATCATAATAGCGAATTTTGACCTCTTGAAATATATGAAACTTAAAAAATCCATGTTGTACTAAAAAACCTAATAAGTGGAGCAGGTCCAGAACACATTACGGTGAATACACGTCTGTAAAGAAAATCCATTCTTATCTTACCTCAAAATTGGGCATTTTTCGGTACTAACTTTTTTTTTATTGCGGCTGTATAGATAAAAAAAATTGTACAAGAATTTTATCTGAAAAAAAATGTCTATAAAATTATTTTCTAATATTAACTTTACAGATATTCATTGCTATTCATTTTGCAATGAGAAGGACATATTTGAAAATAGATGTTCCCATATTTTCTAATATTAACTTTACAGATATTCATTGCTATTCATTTTGCAATGAAAAGGACTTATTTGAAAATAGATGTCCCCATAAGGATATGTTAATTTGCAGAATAGTGAATTAGTTCCAAATTTCAGAATAAACTGCCAGCTGTCAGTAAGTGAAATGTGAGTTATTTTCCTTTAACATCTAATTTTTCACATGGAAAAAAACGGGGAAGAATTTAGGTTCCAGTATCACAATAGGAGGAATGTTATATCCAGTTTCTGCAAATGCTGTGCCTTCGCTTTGCAATCCCCACTTCATAGGGTGGCTCAATTTGCAGCCTGGGCGTCTTGTGATGGCACCGCTGACCCGCCAAAAGAATTACTGCTCCTGGAACGATAGTGACAGTCATTTTTCACTCATATGACTGACTACATTTTGTATGTTTGCTTGACGAGACTCGGTTGTTCTAGAAGGGTGCGGGCGTGGAGGAGACCAGTGGAGGCCCAGAAAAAGCTGCAAAATTATTTCATTTGGAACCAACGATGAATCCAGCCACTGCGTAGAGAAGAAATCATTTAGGATTGATTCTCTTTCCATCGCCATACAAAGTGAGATCTTTCATCTCTTTTGCTGTCATTGGGACCTGATCATGCCTCACTAAATGTTACTGCCGTCGTCAACCGAGATTTATTCTTTTCCTCGTTAAACAATTTGTTTCGTGTGTTCCATTGTGAAAAGAGGATGGGAAAAGGCTAATTGATTTACCAAAGACGTATTTGGGCAGAGAAATGTTGACATCCCATGGGAACAAAGTTAGGTCAGTTATATGTTTTCTTACTTATATGGTTCCTAAACATCGTTAGGAATATTATTCTTTACTTCATATTTTGAGCCTTCGTCACTCTCAGAAACATAGATATCCATTTCTTCCTCATTTTCTTCGTCAAAAGACTAATCTTCATCGTGATCTTGAAATCTTGTTGATCTTCTTCGAGGTCTGACAAAGAGATATCTTATCTGAGGAAGCGCACTCAATACATCCCAGGTCTCTTCTTCATTCAGACAACGTAATTAACAGCCATGCTGGAATCAGTAAGAGTCTCTTCACCTGGGGACTCCTCGCGAGCGGAACAAACGAGTCTTTCCAGACAGGAGGTGGATGGATGGATGGATGGATGAATGGATGGACGGATGATACTGGAGGTGGATTTCAGCGAGGATGTTAAATTGGATTTGAGTATTATTATGGGGAGGGGTTGGGGTGGGAGATAAGAGGGGAATGGGCTTCTGTGGATTAATGAAGGTCAAACAAAGAAAACGGGCTATGGATTTGTGAAGTTCAGTGGAATTAATCCCAATTATGACAAAGAAATGCAATGTTTTTGGGAAGGCTGCTGCTGCCAGCTGCCCTCGGGAACTGGGAGAGGCAGAGATGAAGAGCTGCTCACACCGTTGAGTCTGTTCGACAGACGTGTGCTTGCATGAGCGGCAACAGACTTGTCTCCGTCTTCGTGTTCAAGTTGGTTAACATCAACCCCATTCTGGCATACTGCTTGCGGGTTTGAATCCTGCAGGGGGCGTCAGAATTTCTTCATATGTATGACTGTAGGATCTAAAAATTGTGAAGAAATCAAGAAGTTGAGTGGTTACTTTGGCTATTACAAAACATATAAATCTAAAATAAATTGACCAATTGTATATATATATATATATATATATATATATATATATATATATATATATATATATATATATATATATATGTATATATGCTTTTCTAATAACTTTTACATGAATAATCTGTTTGTGTGTAAACTTTTACAGGTAATGCAATTTGTCTAAGTATGTTTTTAATAACTTTTACATATGAATAATCTAAATTTTCTTAAGTTAAATTTGATTTTTTCATCAGAAAATTTGATTCTTATTTATCAGAAAATGCAATTTGAAGAAAATTTGAAGCAAATTTCATTGTTATTAGAAAATTTGAAAATTTATCAAAATGATACTTATCAAAAATTTGATTCTTATTATCAGAAAATTTGATTCTTATTTATCAGAAAATTTGATTCTTATTTATCAGAAAATTTGATTCTTATTTATCAGAAAATTTTATTCTTATTTATCAGAAAATTTTATTCTTATTTATCAGAAAATTTGATTCTTATTAGCAGAAAATTTGATTCTTATTTATCAGAAAATTTGATACTTATTTATCAGAAAATTTTATTCTTATTTATCAGAAAATTTGATTCTTATTTATCAGAAAATTTGATTCTTATTTATCAGAAAATTTGATTCTTATTTATCAGAAAATTTGATTCTTATTTATCAGAAAATTTTATTTTTATTTATCAGAAAATTTGATTCTTATTTTTCAGAAAATTTTATTCTTATTTATCAGAAAATTTTTCCACGGAAACATCTATGGCATGACACGCCCTCCTCTCATGAACTTCTGAATTTCCTTGACGAAAGACCCTCTTCGTGTAATCAAAAGTAAATCAATCAATATTACAGGAAGCCCGATTACTACTCAGGTGGTGAACCAAAATAAAATCCTCCTGAAATTTTGCCTTTCGTATTCATGAGTCCGTGTGGAGGGGAATTCGGCGACAGTCGCTCGCGACTCCTCGAGAGAATTTCCTGGAACACAAAATTACCTTTCCCGAAGCGATCTTCCGCTTCGGGAACCTTGTCACGTTTCCTCTCGACAGGAAATCAGTCACGGCCGACGCGTTGCAAGTGGAAGTAGGTCTGCGTCTGGCTCCTGCATGAGAAACAGAGGCTGTCGGAGGCTCTTGCCATTCAAATAAAGCACAGTAACTCAACGTTTCGTCGATGTGAATGCAAAGATGAATATATCACTGAAGTTTTAGAAAAGTCAGCCATCGGTCCTGACTGAAGAATATTATTGTCAAAGGTCAGAAAATTGACTGCAGAAGTTTTAAATCTTTCTGTACGGAAAGCTGGCATACATGAAATTTGATGGACTACAAGGCATAAATTATAACCTTTACGGTATTGGTCTTATAAGAGAGTCTGATATATTACCACTTGTCATTCGTTAAAAAAATATAGTCTTGATAAAGACCAAACCTGCCCCGCCCGTGCAAGACGCCGCCCTTAGAAAAACAAAAATGGTCTACCAGGTGCGAGGATGTTCCGGTGCTTGTATTGGAATCCAGATCTAGAGAAACAGGCCCAAACACTCGGAGAGGTTGTGACGTCATCGCAGCCTGTGGGGCTGCTATAGTCGGTGTCAACTCATTTGTCCACCCACGGATGAAGATTTGGCACATGCGCATCGGTAGCACCTGACTGGCTTGTTGCGATGAATATTAAACTCACTTCAATAACATATTTCAGTTTTTCTATATACAAAGAAGCCTTGGCCCTTCTTATATAAATCATAATCATGCCAATTTGGATCAATCATATACCTTTATAAGCACACGAAAGACGAGACTGTATCAGTCTACTCAGATCAAAGATAAAAGGAAACTGAGCTTTCAATAATTATGTTTTATCTCACGAGCACTGCCCAGGATACATGCAGACACCTGTGCTCTCAAACTGTTCAAATCTCAAGATTTCCTTATCAGTCAAACGTTCCTCTGTGCACAATTTCATTCAAAGCATATAAAAATAACCGTTGTGATGTCAACACAATATCTATGTCCGTTAACTGAAAAATAACCTTGAATGGATGTTTACCGCAAGAAAAATCATGGACAAGTGAACGCTAGGCTTATGGTACTGATTCATCAGATACTTTACTAAACAGACCTTTTAAGTACATATTCATTCTTTTAATTCCAGTCAAAATGACGTTTTTGTGACCTTTTTTTATTTGTTGTATCTAAGTATCGTTACAATTGCTACCAGTGAAAACATGTATGTCTAGGGTAGCCTTTTATGTAGCATATAGGCCATCGACACTCTAAGCATGGCTGGAATTCAGGGGATTTCAAAATTTTGTTGGCTAAGTTATTTGGCAGAATAGTCACGAAAGTGCCCAATCGCTGAGCCATTATAATGATCTCTATACTCAGGAAAAAATCACAAAGCCACATATGCCAAGCATTATGAAAGAAAAACACAACACCATTGCCAACATGCAATGTGTTAACTGAAAAACTGAAATTTCCCGTCTTTCAGCCAGTGTTGCAGAGGCTGTTCCGGTGACCTCCCCCAAGCAGCTTCTTAGACACTTTCATGCTGTTTCGAATATTAACCTACTCATGAAATTTACACGAAAGACATAATAAAAATACCTTTTATTTGCATTCGTTTAGCCAGATGTCTTTTTATTTATTCATATTGAGATAAATTATAATTGTTTGATGCTCATCATTCGTTTGCGCCTTAACCTGAGTGGGCAGTTTGTTACAAGCTCGTCATGTTCATGATCTACTGTAAATAAGGTGTGATGTTCTCTGCATATATAAGCATTTAGATAGATTACTGACGAAATTATTTGCGTCTTGATCACAGTAAGCCTATGAGATCGGAAACACGGATTCCAGCCAATCACGATCTTGCAATGCGATCGTTTCTTACCTCGAACCTACGTTGGTGAATTGTGAGATGGAACGAAATAGGATATAAGCTCTCTATATGTTTTTTTTATGGTGATGTAACCATAAACAGTCTTGCTAGTTTAGTACGTCAACACTGCGTTTGGTGTTTGAACTATTGGACAGTTGTTGGTAGGCTTCGTAGCAGGGTCTAATTAGGGTGCCCCTACATGGTCAGTATTATTGACCAATATTGTCAGAACCATCGAATGTGCAGGGGAAGGTTGAAGGGTTGTTTAACTGTATTTAAACAATCTAAGTTGACAATAACAAGTCTCTCATTTGAGGGTGGTGTTGAGACAATAAACCTTACTCTCACCTTACCTCTGCAGTGACAGTATGTCCGGAACTAGCCGAAGTTTCAAGGAAGCAGAGAGGGGTTTTATAAAAGAATGGGTTCGCTTATACAAGTGGGTGCTATCCCTCTGAAAGGTGAAAGAAGAGGAGTATAGCAACAAAAATAAGGAACGGGAGGACTATGCAATAAAGCTGGGGAAACAGAGAAATACCCAAATTCTACCCTACTGGATATAAAGAAGCTTAATTCTCTGAGGACAATTTATGAAAGAACTGAGGAAGAAAAAAGGAAATTCGAAGAAGTCTGGCGCAGGCTCTGATGAAGTCTGTGAATCGACATTTTATTACTTTCAGGGAATGACGTTGGCGCTATGAGACCAGGAAATTTCCTGCAGAATCTGTTAATACTATAAATGATCATGAGGATTCTAACTTCACAGGTGAGTATTTATAGGTTTTATTCCTCATGATTATATAACTATATTGTTTGTGATGAGATGAAAGCATGCAAAATACAACAAAATAAAACAACAGTAATTATATATATATTAATGAATTTAAACATTGAAAAACTAAATCTTATGTCTGATAACAGATTTTCTTGGGCACGTTAATGTCTCGTCTTGTACCCAAGGTCCTTCATCCAACGACGCTGTCTTTGGGTTTTCTTCTTGAGGCAAAACAACACTTAAGGCTACTGTTGCTTGTATGAAGTGTAGTAGAAAACTAGATATTGACCATAAGAGTGAATGGTCTGAGGGTAAAAGATTGATTCAATAAGTACTGAGACAATCCTATAGACGTCGATAATATGTATCGTGTAAAAAAGTTAAGTCTACCTTAGTTTAACCAGACCACTGAGCTGATTAGCAGCTCTCCTAGAGAGGGCTGGCCCGAAGGGTTAGACTTATTTTACGTGGCTAAGAACCAATTGGTTACCTAGCAACGGGACCTACAGCTTATTGTGGGATCCGAACCACATAATACCGAGAAATGAACTTCTATCACCAGAAATAAATTCCTCTAATTCTTCATTGGCCGGCCGGAGACTTGAACGCGGGCACAGCAAAGTGCCATCCGAGAACTATACCGACCCGGCCAATATGTATCGTGTAGGGGCACCCTAAAGTGCACTACGGGATGGAGCAGAAAGACCATTTACAAGTCCAGTCTTTGCTCCGGACGTATTTTTCAGGTGCACACACACACAGACACATTAGGCATTACTATATACGCTGACGATTTAATGTGATAAGTACATTCTCAAAGTAATGCGTGAGAAATGTTCCAAGAAAGAATTGACGGCAGGTCAGGGTTTGGAATGTTGGCGTGATCCGTCAGAAACCGTAGGGTTGAAATATGCCAAGTACTGTAGTACCATCGCTTTCCAGTGTCACTGTGTATGTATGTATGTATGTATGTATGTATGTATGTATGTATGCGGGACTGTCTGTCTCAAACGCGTTACCTGACTGGCCGATACTGCATCATTAATCATACGAATGGTCAAGAGAAAGAGTGTGGAAATTTATCTACAGCGTGAAGCTTCCTGTCCTTATGTTATGCTGTTCTTTGTTGAATTGTACATATCTGTAATAAATTGTTAAAGCATTTTCTTATTTCCTTAACTCAGGATTCCTGTGCACTGATTTTATGTATGAACCCGTGGAGGCCATACAGGGAACGGTCCTAGACCACTTAGAGGTGCGTGAGTATTCTGGTCATTCTGATACTTGATAACCATGACCTTACAGGGACGTGTGGAGTTTTCATGCAAGTTTGAGAGCACGTAAGGTTTCTTAGGACAAAAATATAGGTTTCGTTGGTTTAATGTATTTTTCAGAGTTTATAATAGACATGATTTACTGAACGGTATATTCAGTACGAAATGTCAGTGAATATGTTAATAATTTGCCTACAGTTGAAGTATACGTAATTTATTGATATTTTTTCTCTCTCTCTCTCTCTCTCTCTCTCTCTCTCTCTCTCTCTCTCTCTCTCTCTCTCTCTCTCTCTCTTCTGCTCGTGTTTTACTTTGTGCCATCCTTGTCCATCATCCCATGAGGTTTTTATCCTTTTCATTCTTGTATTAGAAACGTTGTCTGCTGAATTCAGTGTCGTTTTCACTACTGCATTTTGAAAAAAAAACTCCTATCTTTGCAACCAAGCTAAACTGTATTTGATATTAAGCTGTGGAGGAAATTCCCCGGGGAATAGTTTATTTTGGTGATAGTTTTGTAAATGAAGTGAACTAAACTAAGTCAGTTTTAATATTTATTTTTTCTCATTTAAATATAAGTCGTCTTATATGCTAAAACACCTTTATTAAACAAATAAAGGGTGCTCTTACAAAATGGCACAACAGATGGCTGTTTCTGCTGAGCGCTGGTAGGAGTCATCCATATTTTTCCAGTTATACCAGTTATCTTGTTATCTCAGCTATCTCAGTTATGGCAGTTTCGGGCCTGCCCTGTTAATCAGCTCAGTGGTCTGGTAAAACTAAGGTATACTTAACTTATCGCTCCCGCTCTCTGTCACGTATCAACACTCAAACCCGCAAGCTCTCAGCTTATCGCCAAGTTACGACGAGCCTCTGGAGAGCATATTCTTCAGAAATCCTAAGGAACAACACTGCAGGAGCCTAGAGTGTCCCCTTGTTGCTTGTGGTGACATGCAGTCGTCTGTGGCTTCGCAGTGCAGTGACTCAGAGTAGTGCCGTAATGATATCCAGGTCCCAAGTGTCTTCATAAATATTGCCGTCAGTCCCCAATGATTATCGGGACCAACTAAGCAAAAGTGTTGTTAGAAGAACCGTCATTTTTCGAAGGAGGTTCAACGTGTATTTTTCGTACTTCCTTTTATAGTGCTGCTCTTTTACCAATCCTGCAGTTGACGTATTGGCGTTACTAGATGTCTATCGGTTCCTTCCGTTTTTAATCACAGGCTTTTTTGTTCGTTTATTGGTGTTTCGGTTTTGATCGGAAGTATTAGTTTTCAGGGCACTGTAGGCGTCCTCTAATGTGCTTACTAGGAAGTTCTAATCCGCAGGGGCCGTGACAGCTTTCTTCAGGACCGGGAATCGAAACAGAATATACCGCCACCTGCAGAGTTGTGGAACGCCTCTCACAGACTTTGGCTCAAATTTCATGTAACTGGTTTTTTTTTTTTTTCTTTCTTTTATAATTAAATAGACATGAATGAAAATAAAAATTCTGTGATTCTTTCTTCTCAGTCATTTAATTTGTGCTCTTTTATTGTTGATGGTCATTTCTCCTCAAGTACTCATGTTTCCGAAATATGCTAACCCCGGATATATAATGGTGAACAAATTTCAGCTTCCTTCACATGAGGCTTTGGTAGAAATCAGCACTGCTTTGAAGGGTCTTCTCAGCAGTGTTAAGGAGCCTTGCCTTTGGGTCATTTTCATAATCTTCAGCACTGCAAAGAGCTGAAAAGAGCTGAATAGATGACAGAATGTGCCGTGTTGATGCTACCAACGCAATGACAGGCGTGAAGCCATTTTTTTGCAACTTTATTGTCTATAGGAAAAGTTAAGAAAATTATAATATCATTTCTGTTATTCCAACCGTAAACTTGACAATTCGGCATTAGATACCAAGAGCATCCACGTGCCATTTGAAATTTTCAGTCATGATAATTTATTAGTTTCACCATTTGAATTCTCGGTAGAGCTTCTTGAGCTGCTCCTGCATTCTGGCGCTTTTGCCGTCATTTGGCCAGACTAGACCATAGAAGACGAATGGAAGAGACGACTTGAATACTTTTATCCCTTTGGGCAAACTCAAGAGAAAGGATTCAATTGGATTACATTTGTCTGTGCACCAGACGTATGACCTCGCCTGTAAAGTCATTTTTGTCCATCTAGGGGTAAAAGAAGAAGACATTTTCAGCTGTCAAACTGCAGAAGATCAGCGAATTTTATAATCACCCTGTTATTACAGGGTGATAATAAAATTCGCCGATCTTCTGCAGTTTGAAATGGTAGTGCAGGAATATGAGGACAAACCTATTGCTACTGGTGAAGAGTCATCAATCTGAGTAGTGTTTACACATATGTTTCCGTAAGATCTGCACCGTTTGATATGGATGATGATTTGGCTATCGGTGTCTCAAGTCGGTACAGGAAGGTGCACTCTGTAGTCTGTACGACACAACGGGTCATCCTTGGAAGAGCAAAGGGATTGTTGAACGGTATCCGACGGCAAGGACGGAGGTAAGAGAGAGCACTCCTTCGTCGGTTAACATAGGTGGACACGCAGTAACTTTTATTTATCAAGGACAACCTAAAACTTGCTATAAATGCGGAAGGACGACACATCTAGCTGTTAGTTGTAATCTGGAAGGCGAATCCAGGTTAAATGTTTTTAACATGGCCGATTTTCCGAATTTCTCAAAAATGAATGACAGTCCAGATGCATCAGAAATGACGAATGTAGGAGGAAATGAGAGAGACCGATGTTACGTCGAAAGCATTGCATGGTCGCGTCGATGAAGAATCGAAGACAAATCAGGGAACTACACACTTGAGAAACAGTATAACTGAAGAGAGACAACGGGAGTCGGATGTATTCACAGTCGAATCAAGCCCAAATACCGGTGTGCGGGAAATTGTCGGTAATAATAAGAGCCCTAGTCTCTCGGGCCCTTTGAGCACTCAATTTCGGGAGGTTTAGAGTGCAGGGGTCATCTGATGTTCCGCAGACGGAGGTGGACCATGGCATGGGGATGTTCCATATCAGGAACCACTCAGTGATGAGGAAGGTTTAAAAGAAATGACTGTCACGGTGTCAGTTCATAAGAATGATGAGCCCACCTCGGGGAATGAGTCTGATATGGAATTATGCGAGAATATCGTGCCTGGCAATGAGGCTGAAAATGCAGAGCGGATCTTGGACACAGCAACTGAAAGCCAGTGAAATATTAATATGGAAATGGTTGGCAAGATAGAGCTTACGAGAGAAGTCTTATCTCAAGAGAAGAGAAAGAAACGAAAATAGGGAGCAATGACAGCGTACCGAAAAAGAAGTTACCACTGTTTTCCTTTCCATGGCTTTACTAATTGCGACGTTAAATTTCAATGGCTTGAACGATGTAAATAAACAGATGAAGGTGGTATCACTTACGGCGCAGTATAGGATAGACCTTTTATTGATACGAGAACATAGTGTGAGAGACTCACGAGTCTTAAACAATTTAAGTACCTGTTGTAATATTATACTGAACTCGACGGTTTGTTTAAAAGGAGGGACTATGTTCTGTATTTCTAGAAAGGAGGATAATATAGTATTTTTGTCAATGGGCAGAGATTGTAACGGGCAGATACTGGGTATTAGGGTAAGATTTAATGGTTTCATTATCCCGACTGTAAATGTATATGCTCCTACAGGTTAAGGGAGGACTAGAGAGAGAGAGAGAGAGAGAGAGAGAGAGGAGTTTTTTGGGAACGATCTCACCTTTTTTCTGAGACGCAACATTGATTCCCTGATATCAGGTGGTGACTTCAATTGTGTGACATGTCTCAGGGACTGTGGCAATGATGATAGATATTTAGCGTCTAAAGCGCTGGTACTCTGGTTCATAATTTAGCGTTAAAGGATAATTATCAATTTTCTAGGGGTATGTAAAGGAAAATTATGGGTCTCGAATAGATAGAATTTATACTCTTAATCTGTTCCATCACATTACGAGAGCATAAACAATTCCTATTAGTTTTCCAGACTACAATATGGTCCTCTTAAGTATAGAGGTTATTGATTTAAAAACATCAACAGATGACTGGAAATTGAATGTAAAAATTTTGGACTCTGATAATATAGAAGAGCAATTTCAAGACTTGTGGAAACGGTACAGTCTTATAAATGTAAGCTCCCTGATATGTTGGAATGGTGGGATTGGGCAAAGCTACGCTGTAAAGATTTTTTTTTTTATCATCCAAGAAGATTTCACAGGAAAAATATGGGTTACTGGACCCATTACATTTGATCCATCTATGTGTGGTTCTCTTCGGTATATTAAGCCTTCTTGATATCTCTCTCTATCAGGAACTTGGGCCAAATGCAGTGCAAGAATTGTCTCTCGCTGAGCAGGGGTTGTTTCTTTGCCAGGCAGACGATCCATCGTGAACTTGAAGGGCGCGACAAGACAGCTGAGATTGACCGATAAATCACGACATCGAAAACAATAGAGTGAGGTCGCGTGGTTCACACTGTTAAGGTTTTTTTTTTAATCTTTAGTAGCATTTTGTGAGTTTCCAACCCTTATCTAAATAAAATTGTGGATAAACCACACTTTGACATTACTCTTACTAATATTTCACTTTCTAAACTATTCCACTCTCTTTTTACCATAGTTAGCTTATGATTAACTGCCCTATGCTCTTATTTCACCCATCTATAACCTGAATCAGCCATCAAGTGGTTGTTTGCGCCGAAAAAAAAAAAATTCTGTGACACGTCGAAAAATATAACAAATGGAATCGTTCAACTACCATCAACATTGTTTTAGAAATTATGATGTGATTAGGACTAATGTTTATACTGTGAAGGATACTGCTAGTGATAGCTGTCTCCAGTGTTGTTGCCGAAGCGTGGAAATGTGGCCTCGTTTTGAGTCCTCCGGTGTGGAAGTTATGATGCGTAACAGGATCGGGCGCGGATGTGGGGTCTTCACTTTCGGTCTGCCAGATTTTTTCCACCAAGTGTGGACAGAAAATTTCCACTCTCTTTTTAGGTGTTTCTTGTAGTCACATACATTAGTTTCTTATATTTATGATTCACTGACCTATGTTCTCGGTTATTTGCATATTTATATATCTGTTTATATAATAACGACTGAATAAAGAGCCATCAATGAGTGGTTGTTTCTGAGCGAATCATGAAGCAGCAGAAGTCGATCGAGCAATGTCTTGATTGACACTGTCAAATGCAGACGATTATAACAAAGTGACAGCAGCTTTAGGTTTCCATCTGATTAAGGTAATTTAAATCTACTTAAAATTGTTTTTCAATAATTTTGTGTAAAAAGTGATTGTGATTATGAAGATTTTAATGGTCTTTAGACTAGATGAAAAAGGAAAGCTCTGGGTTGTGAATGACGTTTTAAAATTTAGGCTTGCATGGAAGCCAGTGGTGTTCCGTTCTCAGCAATGTGGCACACTATTATGGCGATGAAGAATGGTTGTGATGTGACTTTTTATCACTTGTTTCGTTCACGTCAATTTTTCTGTACGTAAAATAATAGTTCTTTTTTTACTGATACAAGCAATGATATTATATAACGAAATATATGAAATAGAAAAAATGCTGGCTCAATTATATATGATATATATATATATATATATATATATATGACTATAACTATGTATATATATATATATATATTTATACAATTATTTGATGAATATATATATATTATATATATATATATACAATATATATAACATGATGTTCTAAAGATGACAGTGACTGTTTTCAACGTCATTACATCCTTCCTTCCTTTTTCCATCTTCGAACTGAAAATGGATTGATCAGGCGTGAATCGTTTATGCGTCAGGCAGGTGATCAGAACAAAAATTATATCAAACTGCCAGTTCTAATTTGGGCTTAACTTAAATATATGACTGTGAAAATGAATAAAATATCTTGGGATACATTGTTTTGTGAACTTCAAGAAGTGAAGGGGGTTCAACATGGAGTATTTAATGTGTACTATAAAACTCAAGCTGTCTTCAGCTACACTCTGTTAAAAGATGTATTAAATGGAATTGGTCTGAGTGTGCATTATTGTAAACTTACAGTCATTTGTTATTGTTAAGAGATATAGTTGAATGTGAATCTTATGTGACACCATATCCGTTTTATTCAATTGCCATCGAAGGTCATATGTCACGTGTAAGGCAACGTATTATTGTCTCAAACTGTCCTTAAAACCAAGCATTGATTACCCAGAGTGTATTGTGTGATGTGGGGAAACGTTTCCGAAATACTAGACTGGGTATAGATTTGAAACGCATCACAATGTTCCTTTTATAAGTATACAAGTGTAATTGGAGTCAGGCTGTTTTGTATACAAATCAAAACAAAATGGGTGGTTATTTATGGGATTCTGTCAACAAAAAACCACAGACTTTTGATTTTAAACATTAAAAGTTCAGATTTGTGTGATAACTGCAGTGAAACAGAATTTATATTGCATCTTTTTTTTAATCACATTTGGAAAATCACAATTTTGTTATATTTTCAAAAGGTGTTGTTTGAGATTTGCTGTAGGTGAATCCGGATAACTTTACGCAGAAGATTTTAATGTTTAATTCCCAAGACTGTAAATCGAAACTAGATGCAAAAACAGTGCAACATTTTATTGACTGAATAGGTTACTTGTAGTGGGTTGTAGGGTGGGTCAAGTGAAAGAGAGTACTGGAAGTCGTACGATACCCATGAGAGCGTGGAACCAGTCATTACTGACATCACTAGCAATGACGAGGACGGGATGATAACCTCTTCCTCGAGAGTGATGATGAAGACATTTGTAAATAAATTATGTATAGTGCTAGATGTTTTATTTGTACATCTAAAACATATTTATTAAAACAATGATTATAACAATATGTTCCTCATTCAAACTGACTTCAATGTATTTTCCTTTCCATTCATATCAATATAAATCGTGTTAAATTTGATTGGTATTAAGTAGGTAAATAATAGCTTGCCCTTAAAATCTTTAATCCTACCATTACCTTTTATTTACAGCAAGTGTACGAGCGCTGCTTAGGGTTCTGTATTATATTAATAAAAAATAGCAATGGGTCACATTAAATGAAATAAACCATTGGCGTAGACCTTTACACCTCTAACAATTGAGGGAAATGAGGTATCATTGCTTTTCATTTGAATTCTACTTCTAGTGACCGCTCCTGACTTGCTGCAAATAGAAGGCTATAGTGTCGAAACCTGAGGTAAAACAAAACGGATTGTCTTTGTGTATTCCCGCCATGAATAGTTGTAGATCTAACAAATGAGCTATAGACTGGTTCATTATGTGGATGGAACACATACATTGAATTATTTGTAAAGGAGAAACAATACGAATATCAAGAAAATGGAAGAATTCCTAGCTAACAACTTAGTCCCAACAACTGCTGTGGAAGTTGCGATGAAACCTCCACAAAAATAATAATAATAATAATAATATTATTATTATTATTATTATTATTATTATTATTATTATTATTATTATTATTATTATTATTATTATTATTGCGAATGATAATGCAATCAAGGGGATGACGACAAATCTTGCTCGCCATCATTATTATCGCTGAGGCCTAGGAGGGGCACTAATATCAATCAGTGAATATGTCATCGGCAAGTGGGCAGCGCCACAGTGAAGAGGCGTTTTCCCCACTTGTAAACTTCTCATGACGTCATAGGTCAACGTCACTATTGTGTTCAAAACCCTCACCTGCGATTTTTATGGCTCTTACATAGGAAACGTATTTTTACTCTGATAAGTACCAGAACTATTGAACTTAGGTACTAAATAATACTTGCAAAAATTAGGCAGGGTTATAAAATATACACTTGCCAACTTTCACCTTTATCCGATGCTTTGATAAAAAGGTGTTGCCGAAAAGCCGTGTTTCATCGGTTCTGAATCCCTCAGTACAGCAGGTGCAGTTTGTGGACAGTGTGCTTGTTTCACTGAGTGTTGCTGCTTGTTGTTTTTTCACAAAAATTTCGTTTATATACTCATTTCTAATGTTGATGTCCCTCATCTGTCTCACTTTGTGCTGTACCCCGAAGAATTTTGTATTCAATACTCGAAATCATCAGGCAATGATGCTTTTTATGATTTCATCCTGGGTTTTCCGATGTATATATCTATTAGAAATAAATCCAAAGGTTACTTTTGGAAATTTCGAGGCTCTCTCTCTCTCTCTCTCTCTCGTGATTTGAACTGAAGAGTATCTTCCAATTATGCAAATACCTAGTGCCATTTATTTAAAAAATTCCAAATAATGCTCATGAGTAGTGCCAAGTATATTGACTTTCATTATATGACCTTGATATCTGTAATTCGTGCTATCTACCTAAGTTGTATAATGACTTTTGAAAAAAATAACAGTTCTTGAATTCAAGCAGTTTTGGGTCTCTGTCAGTCGAAGATAATAACAACTGATTTAAGTTGTATACCAAGCAAATGAAAACTGCAATATAATTTCATTTCTATAATTAACATTTCTCAACTTATTTCTTCATATTTTACACAGTTCATCGTCCTTTTCATAATTTCATATGATATTAACTTTAGTTGATCACAGAAAATATATCAGTTACATGAAAATACACTTTCATACTTTTTTCCTGTTATTATTTCTCCACTAAATTTCACATAACTGATTTCGTAGGGCTGCATTTTGAGATGGATTACAATTACGGATTTATGAAGTTTCTCTGTCTTTTTTACATCACGACATTTGCCACAAATTTTACAGACTTCTTTATGTTCTATATTACCAGAACCTCCCCAACTCTCACATAGCTTATGAGTGATACGCTATGTAATAAAATCCACAATCGTAGAATTATTGCATAACTTATCCCTGATACGTCAAATGCTTTCCCAGAGGTACCAAAAGATGAATGGTCTGACGAGCAGGTTACTACGAACTGATCACTGTACTCGTGGTTAAATTGTCTACTTACACGCCAGTGATATGAGCGACCTGGTGAGCTGCTCAAGGAAATAAGGGCATCTAACTCCTTCAAAAAGAACAAGAAAGTTATCGGACGGTGGAACAGCCTCCCTGATGATGCTGTGCAATTGGAACTTCAGACCTTCAAATAAAGATGTAATGTATTGGTACCCTAATGCAATTCTCCTTGTATTTTAATAATTTATTTACATTCAAAAAGAAGGCATCGTGCTTACCCCATATAAAAATGGGAAAAGGCACGTTAAAACGAAGAAGAAGAAGAATTTACATTTTTATTTATTTATTTATGTTTTCATTTATTTATTTCTTATCTGTTTTTCTAATAACTGATCTGTTCTTTCTGTATTTCCCATTACCTTCAGTTACTTCTTTCGAATGAAGACCATTTCTTGGAAGCTTGGATTTCAAGTCAGTGGCCCCTGTGGGTAGGTTCCATATGAGCAGGGTTCATATTCTGATTAATAATAATAATAATAATAATAATAATAATAATAATAATAATAATAATAATAATAATAATAATAATAATAATAATAATAATAATGCTACATCTTTCTTACCTACTGAAATGATTGTCTCCATTTCTAAAATGTATACTATAAGAATAATATTAGGGACTGATATATACAATGTGAGATAAATAAATCGAGGTATTGAGAGAGAGGGAGGAAGAAGGAGATTAATATATTTAATTTTATTAACAAAAATATTAAGTAGAAGAATTAAAACAACAACAGCTTTGTTTCCGACTTGAAACTCATTAGCCGGATGGTGCTCGAAAGTTTGCAAACTTGTTTTCGTGAGATAACAATTGCTGGCTCTCTCTCTCTCTCTCTCTCTCTCTCTCTCTCTCTCTACGAGTCTCTCAGGACTCGGGGAGACAGAAATTCCGAGAAAAAGCCGCGATATCCACAATGGAAATCTTTAAAATAAAATGGAGCAGAAACAGTTTTTATTCAGATACTCATTATTTTCTGTTAGAGCTTTTCAGGAAGTAGTGGACTGCCGTATATTTACATTCGCTTGATGGCGTTGCCTTCTAAAGGGCTGATAAATGTTGTAAATTGCGTAAGTGGTAATAAATCTCTGTAAATAAGATTGCTGAATTGTTCCCTCCAAGATATACTCGAATGCTTGCAGCAAAAGAACTTTATGGAATTTGTTTTGTGTCATGTCTGAGGAAGCAAATAAAAAATCGACTGTCACCAGACGCATTTCTAAGGTTAGGGATTGCCAAGTACTGTGTAACAATAGTCATTAGCCTCGTACGGGGGTGGTGCTGTCAGTGCATCTCACGTGGTGCACTGTAGGCATTACTAAGGGTCTTTGCAGCGTCCCTTCTGCCTCTAGCTGCAACCCCTTTCATTCCTTTTACTGTACTTCCATTCATATTCCCTACAGTTCCTCGTTGGGAGAATGGGTTCCGTTCTCAGCTACCACTCTGCTGGCCGCGAGTTCGAATCTCCAACCGGCCAATGAAGAATTAGAGGAATTTATTTCTGGTGATAGAAATTAATTTCTCGCTATAATGTGGTTCGGATTCCACAATAAGCTGTAGGTCCCGTTGCTAGGTAACCAATTGGTTCTTAGCCAAGTAAAATAAATCTAATCCTTCGGGCCTCTCCCCTAGGAGAGCTGTTAATCAGCTCAGTGGTCTGGTAAAACTAAGCTATACTTACTTACAACAATGGACCATTCAGTTTGAGAGCCCAATCTTGACCACATTTGAGACCATTTATTTAAGACACTATTTTCTATAAACATTCACATATACTGATAAATGACGACAGTTACTAGTTGACGGTGCTGTGTGCAATCGCCAAGTCTCTCTCACTCCTCATAGCTGCTAACCTGTCGGTTTTCTTTCGTCCCTCCCTCGTATTCGAGTCACAAACAGCGCCTGTAGGTTGGGGCCTCCAGGATATGTGAGCACATCTTGCTGGACATGATGAGAAGCCCAATGAATGCCTTCAGCTCCAGCATGGTAATATCTTGAAACGTTAGCAGGTCGGCCTTCTATTTTGCCCTGAGTTGAGCCTTCCTGGCATTGGTGTGGACAAACACTGTGGCACGCTTAACATTATCGAGGAAGAAGGAGAAGACCTGGCCAGGTGTCGAGGCTCCATCAGTTGCCATGGTGATGGCGCCATTCTCGATGTTCCTACTGATAATGCATTCCATCTGATGGTTAGGCACACTACGCGAAGCACTCCTGTCATGTGCCTTGAGAACTCATTCTTCAGCTGGCACGAGGGGCCGCCAATTGCACGTCCATGAATACCCCGCCTCCTCCTACAGCTCTGAAGTTCTGCGGAACTCAGGATATATGCCCAGATGGCAAAGAAGATACTGAGGTACTCGTTGACTGCATAGCAAATGAAGCAGAGGCGCCAGAATGGTCAGTAATGGAGGTGCCATCATCCATGAGAGGGCAGAGTTCGTGAAGTGTGTAGGGGCAGTCCTCTCCTCTCCTCAGCTTCAACCATGTCTCCTCCACATCATCGGCGTCCTTTGCGTCCACGTGTACCTCAACCTCGTACACACAGGGTCCACAATCTCTTCCACAATGCTGCTGCAGTCGTCGTCTCATGAAAACAAGTGGTGTGAAATCTCAGCTTCTCTAAGATTTCTTGATACCATCGTGAAATCTACAACACAAGGAAAAAGCATCATGTCAAAAAAAAAAAAATGAATGTGGACAAATGTGGCACCAACCAGCAGATGTGGCCACATGGACTTCAAAGCACACCATTTAACTATTTTACCTCCAATATAACACATAATATAAAAAATTCCCGTAAATCAGATTCTTACATATCAGGCTCGCAGTGTACTGACTGTGTTTAAGTCGATCTTTCTTACACCTCTTCCATGATCTGCCTTGACACATACACACACACACAACAAGGGTTTGCACATATGCCCAGTCGTTCCATTTTAGGACCCAGTTTCTGTAAGTGAATGAAGATAGAAGATTATATATAAATATATATTATGTATTTATGTATGTGAATGAAGATACACAAATTACACATATACATACACATATATATATATATATATATATATATATATATATATATATATATATATATATATATATATATATATATATTACAGCACACATGATTCACAACAATGTGGGTGTTTCGGGCTAAACAAAAAATATGCCTTAAACCTTCGTATCCAAATGACTGCTTATAATTGGCAGAAAACCATCACACTTATTGGTCTATTGCAATGGGTTCTTTTTCCTTTTCGGGGCTGGAATAGGACATTCTATTCTATTGAAATTTGTGAGTTATTATTTCGTGTGATATGAATAATGATGGTTCCACCAATTGTAAACGCTTCAACCGACCTCATTCGCTCCTTATTTTCACAGGTGTATGAGACAAAAGTTCACGTCTCATCGTTCTCCTTCATTTCTAATTCCTTTGACTGTGTGACTTTTAGGTAAAATGACTTTGAAATTCCAATTTGTTATGAGCTTTGAGGACTCAAAAAAAAAAAAAAATATTCACGCGAACTTTAAGTGTTACATTCATGACAGATTTTTTAAAGAACCATATATTCAGGAGTGAATATACGAACATATGAATGTCAAGGACCTTGATTCTTGGCTGGTTTCATTGCCTCCTATGTTGGCAGTTTGTTCTTTTGTTTGATTTAATGCTCCCGCAGAAGCAATTTCACTTAATCATTTGGTCACTGTGGTTTGTTATCACTCATTTCAACGGTCAGTTTAAAATAAAATAATCGGAAGTCATATAAATATATTCCAATATATTGTTCCCAACCTAATTTTTGGTTTCCAATATTATTTTACGATTGTTTTCAGTGGTTCTCAAACTGGGTGCCGTGGCACCCTGGGGTGCCACAGACAGTGCCTACGGGTGCCGCAAGATTGTCATGAATTTTGTCTTGGCTAGATCATCTCAGTGAATATTTGTAAAATAAAAAAAAAAGTTTGCAGAAGTCTTCATATAATTATTATCAGTGTGTCTACTCTAATATACATTATGTATATATATATATATATATATATATATATATATATATATATATATATATATATATATATATATATATACTATATAAATATATTAAATGAGAAGTTAATTCATGCGATATGGTGGGATGGTGAAGAAGGGGTGCCGCGGCAGTGATTACATTTGTTAGGGTGCCATCACTAAAAAAAAGATTGAGAACCACTGGTTTAAAGCAACATTACATTACATTAGCTGGACTTTAAATACTGCTATCAAACAAACGCTTCCCAAATGATATCACCAAAGGCAGTGCGCTTTTCATAGAGTTGTTTAAATGACGTTTTCTCTGAGGAAGCTCTTGTGTCAGAGGATCGTGATGAAGGGTCGCCAGATGAGGCGGGAAAGGTCAAGGTTTCGGAGGGAAGTCATTAGGTGCAGTAATGAAGGAAGAAGGAAGTTCGTGGCCACTTAATGCAGGCATTCATCCACATCAGAGAAATGATAAGGAACGTTGTGGAAGGTGCTGGTTCAGGCTCCGGTTCTCTGGGTTTCTTCGTTGAAATATTGCAGATTTTTTTTTTTTTTTTTGGTTTCATGATCCTCAGCTTATAAATGGATGCGAATTTGAATAGTGCTTATGAGGGAGCTGATTCTGATGACTTCGTTACACATCTTCAGACTTTCGGGGTGCATTAATTCCCTTCTCAAATGTTGCATATATACTGTATATATATATATATATATATATATATATATATATATATATATATATATATATATATATATATATATATATATATATATATATATATATATATATATTATATACATATATATACATACATACACACATATATATATATATATATATATATATATATATATATATATATATATATATATATATATATATATATATATATATATATATATATATATTTTATCACATACACAATTGTTCTAGTAACGTTAGAAGAATTCCCATTAATTTTGCAATTTTTGATGTAGAAACTAATGAGAATTTCTTTAGGAGTCAGATTTTTTGACATGAAAAAGTAACTTTTGCAATAAATATCTAACTGACTTTGCCATCCAATTTATGATGAGGTGTACCATTGAACTGTGGTTGGTTTTCTTATATAAGTTGACATTTAGGTCTTCATTGCTAGTTATTTGTTAGTGACTTCAAAGTGCCACGTAAAATAAGTCTAAGTTCATCTTTTTAAGCCAGAATAAATCATTTTGGGTATAGCTGTTAATCAGCTCCTCAGTGGTCTGAGAGAAAACTAAGGAAAGGTATACTTATTTTTGAATGAGGTCACTACTCAGTCCTATCAACCAAGAAAATTCAAAAGTATAATATATACATACATATATATATATATATATATATATATATATATATATATATATATATATATATATATATATATATATATCATATATATATATAGATATATATAGATAGATAGATAATATAGATAGATAGATAGACAGATAGATATATAGATAGATAGTATAGATATCCGGTTAATACAACATATCTCATCACTAATAAATATGGAAAGAAGGTAAGGTGATTTGGTATGGAAACATACAATTTGTGCAGGTGAGGGAGTAGTGAGTTTAACAGAACTGGAGACTCCAGACTTCCTGTCCTATGATGGGATTTTGGCTAATGCAACGATCTGCTTTGGTACATATCAGTAAGCACCCGGGTTTACATACACTAGATGATCTGATGAAAAACTGTGCTCCAAAAAATTATATTTAAGCCAACGGCATTATGTCTCGTAAGTGTCACAAACCGCAGGAAAGGTTTTTAAATTCAACTGGCACAGGCAGTAGTACTACCTAAATCAGTTAACAAAAGCAAAATGAAATCGGGATTTGAGGTTATTTCTTGAGGGCTTCGAGAAGCAATGAAACGACTTCCTCGAAAATCATGTTTCGTTGGCGATGATAACAACGACTGGGATATCTTGAAGCCATTTTAAACAAGGTTCACTTCAATGCAGAGGTTTAAAAAAAGGAAGTTTGGAATAAAGAAAAATATATCATTAAACTCCCTTATTTTGTCAAGTTGAAAAATGTCTGATAAAATTTTACCGTTGGTGGCTGCAAGTTATTTTCAGCAAGAAATAGAGCGATTAGAGGAAGGTCTGCATAAATACTGTAAGATGGTTTTAATAGGAAGAATTTGAGGTGTCCAGCGCTAGGACCGACACTCGCCACAAATTTGGGAAATGCATTTTATCGTACATCTGGAATTCCCTTCGTTTCCTTATTCGAATGGTATAAGCGAGTGTATATTTTGATGATGAGAATAAGGTTCAATTTTGCGTTATATGAACACTGGTTTTCACCCGTAAGTACCGAGCCATGCAACTTGCCACGATTTTGGAACTAAACCCGGCACTCACCACTCACCCACACGTCAGCTGACTGCTCCAACAGGGCTGCCAAGCTCATTCTTTCACGACATAAATACGTAATTTAAAAAAAAAATGTTTTCGTCTTATTTAATTTATTATTACAATTGAATTGCGTTTTAAAATTAATAATATTACTTATTTTAATAATAAAATAAAGAAAACCCATCTAATGCGCCTTTTAAAAACTCGAATTCGAGAACCTTTTCCACGCTAACACGGAGCGATTGGCAGCCATTGCTACTTCTTCTTGTAAAAATACATTCGAGTGTGGCGGGAGTGCTAAGCAGCTAAGATTACTCGTAACATTTTTCGTTATTTTGAAGTGATTATCAGTGCCCAGTGTGTTTTTTTTTGCTATCGGCAATGCCTACTAATGGTCGTGATCAGCTAGATGACCCTCAGCCTACAACATCGAGTGGTAATGCCATGGTATCGGCTTTTTCTACCGTGACACGGTACGATTGAGGAGGGTGAGGTGATTTTCATGGTGAGTGGCCAGAGATCATACCTGCCTTGTGATCGGTCATTTGGAGTCCTTGCGAAGAATTTCCGCCGACAGCCAGAGATAGAGACTCCAGATTGTTATGCCCGCCTCATGAAAGAAGCCATTTCTGAGGACCGTATCAAGGTGCATCGTGTGGACAAGACCCACTTTAAGGACATCAAGATTTTGGAAAGTTATGTAACTAGGAGACCAGTCGGGTTGTTTAAGAAGGCCTCCCAAATTGTCCTATCAGGCAAGGAGCATTCTTCATACAAGGTGAAGTATGGCTGCAGTTTTGATGACAGTAATTCAGACGACATGGTCCCCTTAGAAAAGGGACGCAAAAGGACAGGAGACCTGGACCTCAGTGTTGTTGTTCTACCCCAGAAGTGCCTGGTAGTTATTGCCTTGCAGCCTGCGAAGATAAAGGATTTGAAGAAATGACTGCCATTCATGCTTACACCAAACAGGTCTTTCCTTGAGGGTCTCATCCAGCGACAGCAAGAGCTGGTCATGCCAGCAGAGGCCGGTGCAGTGAGGCCAGGGCAGGAATAGCCTGATGAATGTGGCTTTGAGGATGGAAATGATTCCACAACCTGGGGGGGATTATGAACCTGTCAGGCAGATCAGGCTCAATTAATCTTCCTGCCCTTGTCCCCCCCAACCCCGCCCCACATTGGACCCTCTGTTGACGACCACCTGCATTCTCAAGGATAATGGTTAATGGAATAATCTTCAATGTCCCACTACCTGCTCTTCACTTCGCGGCTGAATGTAAGTGTTGACATTCTTTTGCATGCCATGTTATCATTATCAGTCATACCATCAATCACGTTCTTGGTCATTCCTGGGGTATTAATAATACAAATAAACAATAATGATGTGCTTTTATAAGGGTCTTATAGCAATAATCCGTACTTTTGTAAACTTTAGCATTAATAATTTTGTTCATCAGTCATGCGATCAATCATACTTTACGCAATCAGTCATACCATCAGTCATGTTCTTGGTCATTCCTGGAGTATTAATAATACAAATAAACAATAATCATGTCTTTTTAAGGGTCTTATAGCAATAATCCATACTTTTGTAAACTTTAACATTAATTTCATCAATTCGATCAATCATGATCAATCATGCGATCAATCATACTTCACACAATCAGTCATACCATCAATCACATTCTTGGTCATTCCTGGGGTATTAATAATACAAATAAACAATAATCATGTGCTTTTATAAGGGTCTTACAGCAATAATCCGTACTTTTGTAAACTTCAGCATTAATTTTGTTCGTCAATTTTACAATCAGTCATACAATCGATCAGTCAATCAAATTGTGCACAGTCTTATTTTTTCAGATATCATATAACATCATATTTCTGGGGTCCTAAACATTCCAAAAATTCAAACCTGAAGAAAATATCTTGAAAAATAAAGAGTTATGGCCTTTTTAAATTTAAAAATTTAAAGGCCTTTTTTCTCTAATTTTTAAAATGTGGTGAGTGCGGTTTTTAGCGCTGGACGCCTCATTTCTTATATCGGCAAAATAGGAAGACGTTTGGAGAGCAAGTCAGGGAACACAGAAAGTCTGTCACTCAAAATAACGAGGAGATTGTACCTACAGTATAGGCTATGTTAGCAGAAAATCATCCACTGTACTTTAAAATGCCACAATAGCATACAAATGTGTGATATAAAATCTAGGGGATTCCCTTGTTGTTTGGGATTAACACCATACCATTTTATTTAGGTTTTCTCGTTCTCTTTCATAATACCTCAAACACACAGACACACACACACACACACACACACATATATATATATATATACATATCAAATATAAATATATATATATATATACATATATATATATATATATATATATATATATATATATATATATATATATATATATATATATATATATATATATATATATATATATATATATATATATATATATATATATATATATATATATATATATATATATATATATATATATATATATATATATATATATATATATATATATATATATATATATATATATTTATATTATATCACATTGTGTATGAAATTATCACACCGTTATTTATATACAATCATGAAGCTACAAATGCCGTTTAATATCCAATTCACACAACTTCGGGAGTATAAGTGATAAATGGATCGGTATAAATCACAGTGCGATAAAAATTTTACAAAAAGAGTTGCGTGTTCCAAACGTACCAATGAGCAATCATGGTGGAGGTGGGTTAATGCCGAAGCTAAGTACGATTTCCCTGCTCTCGATGGGTGCTAAACAAGTACGACAGATTCGGCGTTAACATAAATTATACCTCAGTGGGTAGACCGTCGACTGGAGTCGTTGGAAGGTCCTGTGTCGAGGGATCAAGACTCATCAACTCACAATCAAGGGTGGAACAGAAATAAATTTCAGACTCACATCAGGATCGAACCCAGGTCTTTCAATTGAAAGGCAAGGGCGCTGCCCAACAGGCCATACAAGTCATAAAAGAAGTTGGAACCTGAGGGCCACAGCACACAAGGAAATTACCTGGGCAAGCTAACTGCTTGCATGCCAGCGTGTTTTCCCCAACTTCCCGACTCAGCAATGACCCAACTGACAGCATTTCATTGGAATTATCTCTTCTGAGTGAATATCATAGAAACAATCAATACACAATCACGTGTGGAACAGAAATAAATTTCTGACTTACATCAGGATCGAACCCAGGTCTTTCAACTGAAATGCAAGGGCGCTGCCTACTAGGCCATACAGGTTCTACTCGTGAAAACACACTGGTATGCAAGCAGTTAGCTTGCCCAGGTAATGCGTGCAGTGGTGCTCAGGTTCCAACTTCTTTTATGACTTGTATGGCCTAGTGGGCAGTGCCCTTGCCTTTCAATTACAAAAGACCTGGGTTCGATCTTGATGTGAGTCAGAAAATATATATATATATATATATATATATATATATATATATATATATATATATATATATATATATATATATATATATATATATATATATATATATATATATATATATATATATATATATATATACATATATATATATATATATATATATATATATATATTTATATATATATAGTATATATATATACATATACACATATAAATAATATATATATATATATATATATATATATATATATATATATATATATATATATATATATATATATATATATATATATATATATATATGTATATATATATATATATATACATATATATATATATATATATATATATTATATATATATATATATATATATATATATATATATATATATATATATATATATATATATATATATATATATATATATATATATACAAGTTACAGCCACTAAGGAAAGCAAAACAATTGAGATGCTAAGTACTTTCGTCTTATTACCAAGACATGGTCACAGCAACTAAACATATACAGACAAGGGCCTATATATATGGTGGGTGTAAGTCCTAAGGGATTTCAAAATGGGTTGGGAGGCCACAGAACGGTCAGCAGATTAACATCGAAATCTACCAATTGTTAATCCTCTTTATTCTATCTTTCAAATCCTTCTGGAACATATGTTTTATTACAGGATCAAAAGAAAACAATGACATATGCATAATTTTAGTAATTCTAAGACCTGGCTAATTGTTAATGGCAAATCAAGTTTGTGCATTTCATCTTTAAAGTATTTCAAGACCGAGTCAATGGGCACTTTAGTGAGTAAGGAACATACATCAAGACTTATTAACCTCGAATCTGGATTGTTAGTAATACCGTTGATTTTCTCAGTCAAATCTAGAGAATTAATAAGATGGGTACCAGAAATAACTTCCTAGCAATGGTGACAATGGTTTCGTTTGATATTTTGAAAGCTTGTAAGTTTCAGAACCAACAGAAATAATGACTGGTCTCATAGGGCTATTTTCTTTGTTTTTACTGGCCCTTATAGATGCTGCAAGGAAGGGGAATTCGTTGAAAACTGATTTATGAGACCTTTGTTCAGTTTCATGATTCTTTTTAATTTACCATTGAAAGATCTTACTACTTTCTAAAGGATTCTTGTTTAGATTTAAGTAAGCATTATTGTCAACTAACAATTCTTTCAGTTTCGATATATGCAATTCTTTGTTCATAATTGCTACGGTGTTGGACTTATCAGCTTTAGTTATATGTATGGTTTATCCATTTTTAGCTCATAAAGAAAATAACCCTATGATACCAATAATTATGTCTGTTGGTTCTGTAACTTATAAGCTTTCAAAATATCTAACAAAATCATTGTCACTGTTGCATTACAGTCAATCCAGATTCGCGATTAATAAGTTTTGAGGTATGTTCTTTATTCACTAAAGTTCCAATTGACTCGGTATTGGAATACCTTAAAGATGAATTGTATAAACTTGATTTGCCATTAACAATTAGCCAGGTCTTAGAATTAATAAGATTAGGCATGTGATTGTAAATTTATTTTCAATTGGGATTATTTTAAACAAACATTTGGTATGGAAATGGAAACCCACTTTCACCTG
The DNA here is from genome assembly GCF_040412425.1 of Macrobrachium rosenbergii. Lineage (NCBI taxonomy): Eukaryota > Metazoa > Arthropoda > Malacostraca > Decapoda > Palaemonidae > Macrobrachium > Macrobrachium rosenbergii. Next base: position 3,207,887 of record NC_089776.1, read on the forward strand.
TTCTTTCAAATTTATATGTGGAATTTTCTGAACGCCTTTACATCCCCAAGATTTTCCATTCTCTTGTAACATGGTACTATTATGTTGATAATAGTTTAGCCATCATACCCAAAGATTTGGATGTGAATAACATATTAGCCCAGCTAAATGATCAAGTCCCGTCTATTAAATTTACACTCGAGTTATAGATGAATGTTTGCCTTTTTTAGACATTTACACTAAAATAGAACCTTTTAATTGTAATTTTAGTATTTATAGGAAAAGACAAATAATTTTAAATATGTACACTATTATTCAGTGCATCATATAAATATAAAAGTTTCAGTTTTTCACCAATGTTTCTTCGAGCCTTGCGAACAGTCATTCCTGAGTTTTTAGATCAAGAATTCAAAAACATCAGAAAAATAGGAAGAGATCTATGCTATCCAACCCATATTTGTTACAATAAAGATATAAAGGCATTTTATGAAAAATCGGAGAGAAAAAAAGTGCCCTCAGACACCCTCTGTTTTGAAGCTGTAAAACCTTCATAAAATTGCTTAATACAAATGTATCCTTCACATATAATAATATCAAAACCATGCTTATTAAAAATAGCCCCTGAAAAGATGGCAATATTGTATACAACGTTCCTTGTATGGACTGTGATTTATTTTGCTTAGGTCAGACCAGTAAGAGATTAAATACCAGATTAAAACAACACAAATATTCAGTAAGAACAGCTCAGACTAATAATGCTCTATTTTTGCATCTGAGTGAAAAGTCCCACAAAATAAATTGGATGCAAAGCAATGTAATAGTATGAAGTAAAGAAACTATTTCGAGGAACTTGTTGGAATCTGTTAAGATTCAGCTGACATGGGAGAGAAATCTTAATGTAAGCCTAGGATTATTTTCTTTTGACCTTGTAATAAAAGGATTTGAAAGATAGAATAAAGATGGTTACCAATAGGTAGATTTCAGTGTTAATCTGTTGACCGTTCTGTGGCCACCCAATCTTTTTGTATTCCCATAGGACTTATACCCACCATATATATGGGACCTTGTCTCTGTATATCTTTAGTTGCTGTACCATGTCTTGTAATATATATATATATATATATATATATATATATATATATATATATATATATATATATATATATATATATATATATATATATATATATATATATATATATATATATATGAAGGTGGGAGTAGACACTCAGACAGTAGACATAATGGAGCTATGAAAAGTCATTCTGTTTTCTATCCATTTATTGGGAAGCCAACGTTTCATATCGCTTGGTACATTTTCCTGCCTGAAATAGCCGTGAAAATAAACAGTATTTGTGTATAAAAGATAAGATACACACATGACATATTTGTTGACACCACATTAGCAGTTAAAGAACAGAACGAAAGGAAAAAACCAATAGCAGAGGCAAGAAGCACAAAACACCTACCCACAATGGTAGCGTAAACCAGACTAACAAGAAATGCAGAACAGGAGGGGGAGAGAGAGGGTGGGGGGAGGGGAGCATAGACACAGAGATTAAAAAGAAGAGCAAACTATGCAATGAACAGTTGGGTTGATGCTGACTGAGGGTAGGGACAGTCAATTTGATCATTATAGATTCAAGGGTGGTCAGTTCCTCCATACTTCGTGTTCTTCTCACAATACTAAAGTCCTTGGTTCTAAAGTATATGTTTTTACAAGTCTTGCTGTGTTTCTCATTCGACTGATCAGGATTAGATAGTCGACTACCTGTTCTATAGCCAATCCCCTGGTGAGAGGAGATTCGGATCTTTACCAGCCTCCTGGTACATCCGATGTATGTCCCCAGATTACATCTGGGACAGGTATATTTGTAGATTACACAGGAGGTAAACAAGGGTCTGATTATTTTCTTGGAATGGAAGAGGGACCCGATGGTTCCGGAGTAAATCAGGATTAGCTTTAGGATGCGTGCAGGTAATCGTCCATTGAATAAACTAATACGTTTTTTCCTGAATCTCTTGTCAGGTAAATTTTAGTCGTTATTTCAGCCTGGAAAATGTATCAAGCAATACGAAACGTCGGCTTATAAATAAATGGCTAGAAAACAAAGTCTTTCCATTTATGTATATATATATATATATATATATATATGCATATATATATATATATATATATATATATATATATATATATATATATATATATATATATATATACACAATCATATCGGAACAGAAATGAATTTCTGACTCACATCAGGATCGAACCAGGTTCCAACTTCTTTTAGACTTGTGTGGCCTAGTGGGCAGCGCCCTTGCCTTTCAATTGAAAGACCTGCGTTTGATCCTGATGTGAGTCAGAAATTTATTTGTTCCATTATGATTGTGTGTTGATTATTTCTATCTTACTCACTCAGTAGGGATAATTCCGAATGAAATGCTGTCAACTGGGTCATTGCTGAGTCGGGTAGTTGGGGAAAACTTGCTGGTATGCAAGCAGTTAGCTTCCCCAGGTAACTCCTTGGGTGCAGTTGCTCTCAGGTTTTTCTTTTAGACTCTTGTGGCCTAGTGGGCAAATTTTTCTTTCAATTGAAAGCCTAGGTTCGATCCTGATGTGAGTCAGAAATTTATATAATATCATATATATAAATAAATGGTTATAAATACATAAGTCTTTCCATATATATATATATATATATATATATATATATATATAATATATATATATATATATATATATATATATATATATATATATATATATATATATATATATATATATATATATATATTATATATATATATATATATATATATATAATTTTATATATATAAATATATATATATATATATATATATATATATATATATATATATATATATATATATATATATATATATATATATATATATATATATATATATTAGTAAATACTAATTGTTTTCAGAAAGTTAAATATATGTTCCCTTTCCAAATATTTGTCCAAATTTTTATCAATTAGCTTCGTGTGTGAATGGTTCCTCTCTAATTCATTCTCTTTTATTTCTGAGCGCTATAGATATCTAGGTGATGTGATTTGGGGAATGTGTATTTTATTCTTCTTCTATGGAGTTCAGTCTTCAAGGGATTTCTTTTTTTCAAGGCATTTTTATTGTGACAAACCATTAATAGTTGTTGATTGTCTCTGTATCCTGCTCTTTTAGCAAATACCCTCTGAACCGCGTTCGCTCTGTCGTGAGGTCTTATTCATTCTCGTAGCGGTGCTGGTGCGGGCTAGAGGTGGTTCAGAGAACGAGGAATATCAATTCTGAACTCGGTGTTCTCTTAGAGTTCATTCATCATCATCATCATCCAGGTGCCATATCCCCAAGGACGTTGGCAATCATGGCTCGCCACTCCTCTCTATTTCCGGCTCTGCAGCAACTGAGCTGCAGACATTCTTCCTCCAGTCATTCTCACCAATCTATCCATATATTTTTGTCTAGGTCTTCCTCTCGGCCTCCTTCCATTGATTTTACCAGTGAGAGAGAAATGTTCTAGTTCTTGTCTTCTCACTATGTGACCCACAAACCGCATTTGTCTACCTCTCACTGAAGACAAAAGTTCGCTCTCAATGCCTACTCTCTCTAATACCTGCTCATTAGTTTTCCTTTCTGTCCATGATATTTTCAGCATCCTTCTCTGGGAGTGCAGAGGAAGGCGGGGAAGAGGTTCATTTTCCTTAATAGGTTTTTGAGTGATAGGAACTTTCTCCTTTTCTCATTTCCCTTGAAAATAATGCAATATTTGAAGTTCACGTCGAGGAGGCTGCCGCCATATTACTTAATAGCCCTGGGAAGACCATATCTTTGACTGAAGTTCACTGTGGTTTTGTAGCAGTTCTCTGCAGCTGAAACTCCCCACGGAAATTCCGCAGGAGCAGTTACTCAAGGGAGTGCCAAAAGCTGCCAAGTTACATCAAAACGTCTGAGTGTTACGAAAGTTAGTAAAAGGGAAGAACCAGGCATCATTACTAATGAAGAAAGCTTGGAAGAAGATGAAAACAACATTCATCAGGGAAGTGAACAGAGACTCAGTATTTTGAGGAAGGAAACAAAAATCAGTGAGGTGGAATTAATAGCCACGCAGTTTCAAGGAAAGGGAACATGACATTAGTTTACAGGGTATGAATAATAATAATAATAATAATAATAATAATAATAATAATAATAATAATAATAATAATAATAATAATAATAATAACCCGGGGCTAATTTTAATTTAAAATTAGCGTCGTAGTTTGTGCCTTTGCCCCATGAGGGAAATGTCCCAGAAATTGTCACCTGTTGCGAGAGGATAGTAAAAAGTCGTGTTTGGCCAAAGGACATGGGGACTGCTCTGAACCGATGTGTTTTGAAAGGGAAAGCGCAAGGAGTATACAGGAAGATGAATAACAAGAATAATGATAACAATAAGTTGAGTGGTGGTATTTCTCGTAATTATGTTAACACCAGTAGGAATGGAGGGATCCGGAGCTGGGGCTAGTTTCTTATTGTGAATTCGAACGGCATATGCACAGCAGAGTCATCATTAACTTATTCCTCTCTTGATGGTTCAGTGGTCAAATTTCAATTGTTCACTGGTCAAATTTCAATTGGTTCAGTGGTCAAATTTCAATTGGTTCAGTGGTCAAATTTCAATTGGTTCAGTGGTCAAATTTCAATTGGTTCAGTGGTCAAATTTCAATTGGTTCAGTGGTCAAATTTCAATTGGTTCAGTGGTCAAATTTCAGTTGGTTCAGTGGTCAAATTTCAATTGGTTCAATGGTCAAATTTCAATTGGTTCAGTGGTTCACATCTTTTTTTTTTTTTTTTTGTAAATCGGGCAGCGGTGCTATAGCATATATCAGTTATGATTCTTAGGAGTAAGTTATTCCTGAGGTAAAGTGAACTGGATATTAAACGATATTTGTGGCTTAATATTTGTGACTATAAGAAAATGTCACGTTGTGTGTGAAAGACGAAAATTCACACACACACACACACACACACACACACACACACACACACATATATATATATATATATATATATATATATATATATATATATATATATATATCATATATATATATATATATGTTATGCAGTGAATGAAATTATGAGATTCACTGATCAGGATTATCGATGTTGATAGTTTAAAATGATGAGTCATGGGACCAAGTAAATTGAAGACTAACCATAACAAACCTCCAAGATGTGGGGGAAGGAGGAGTTAGAGGATAGGTTATCAGTGGTCAGCAAAATTGACCTGATTTGTCCTTGCCAAAAGTGGAGTTAAGATTGAACCATTAAGAGTAAAGTAGACATCCTCAAGGAAGTTTTATTCAACATAGGTCCAGAGTTCATTCTTCAATTTTTAGCCAGAGTTACTTGAAAAACCAAATTGGGTAGGATTGTGTCACTCGCTCCTCTCTTAACATCAAGAAATTTCTAAGTCCAGTGTGGCTCGTGTGAAATAGTTGTTAAGATTAAACTTATGAAAAACCGTGCCCGGTGAATGCTTACCCCCTCCTGAAAGAGAAAAATATTAATGGACAATTTAAACCTAACTTTCAGTTGCGTTACTATCAAGTGAAAGTCAACAGACACGGTCATTCATATGTGGTGCAACGCAATACAAAGAAATACTGCATCGCATAACAAAATAATTTGGTGGCAGTTTCGGAGGATTTCGCCCAGCGCACATTTGAAAAACATTAAAGTTCACGGCCCTAGAGAAATTTACAGAGAGTGGTGACGGCGCTAAAACTAACTCTCAATTTAACAGCGCAAATAATCTCAAGACGGTCTTCAGCACTAGAAACACCAATACAACATCAACACTGTAGCAGAAGGGTTCGAAGCAGAACGAAATATTCAGAAGCGGTGAATCTTTTGCGTCGATCGGAATGAAAAATTGACAGCGGTAAATCTCTGCCTAGTTTGAAACTTCCGAACATTCGAATAAGATCAACCAGAAATTCAGTTTAATAATTGTATATGAACATAATAAGAACAATAGTAATAATCACGGCATAGAACAGCGGTGATTTTTATAAGAAAACAAATTTACGAAAGAAAGAATCAGCAACTCGCGCTATACTACGCCGATCGCAGCAGCGGAGAAGACGAAAACAAACTGTGTTGGCGGACGTATGAAAGTCGCTAATATCTACGTCAGTTCAGTGAACTTTCTATCGTGTACGGACTTAATTACACGAAATTCCAAAAATTTTTGGTCGCTAAAGGGAGACTTAGCGAAAAGTAGAGGTCAGAGCAGTGACGACGACGGCGACGAATGAGAGCGGAAGACGGCGACGAAATTGAGTGAAGAATTCGGAACGGCGATAAAGTTTAGAAGTCAACGCGTTGATAACCGCCTCTCGAAAGGGAAGACGCCTTCAATCAACAATTTGGAAGGGATTCCAAATTTTCTTCACTTAAATTCAGCAAGTACGGACTGAAGTCGGCCGAGCTGTGCCGAATTATCGCTGGATGCTAACGACAAATTGCGCTCAAGTTCAGCGCGATCTTCAAGTGGCGACAAAGCTAATTGAATAGTAAACATTCATTCTAGTATCGGGAATTATCAGAATTTTTTCTCTGTGAATAATTAAATTTTTTGTGTGCGTGAAATTTTATATAATTATTTTTTTTTCCTGCAGTAGCAAATAATTTTTTTAAACATAAATAATTTAAGTAAATTATTTTTCTTTTGAATAATATTCTGAAGAATTTTCCTTATTGTTGTACGAAGGAAATAATTTTTTTCTCATATTTAGTAATTTTTTTACGAAATAGAAATTTTCGTTCACTTGGTGATAGAGACAATTCTGTTTAAATTATTCTATCATAATAAATTTTATTGTTAAACACTTGGCGCAGCATTTGCAGTGGAACCCAAACAATTGTGTACATAAATACTAATATCAGACTTTTTCAGATTGTGATAGAGTCTATGAAGGAATTTAGGAAAAATTTGAATTTTTTTGTTAGAGGATACAGTCAACTCAGCAAACATGCAATTGAAGTAAGTACCTGATTCTCAAATTTATTTTTTTTCAATTTTTCATTCTTGGAATCATTGAATATTTTATGAATTAATATGAATAACACTTTTTTTTTATTTGACTGCAACAGACAAGAAGCGAAGACCAGACTCCATATAACCTAAGACCTGTACCTGAACGACTTTCTTATGATTCCCAGACGTTCTCGTAGTCAAAGTTAGTTTACCTGAGTGCGCCTAACCCTTCAGTTGTAACCACTAACCCAATAATTAACCTAGAAATCCCAACATGGCGCAAGGCCGTAATAACTTAAAACTAGATTTTGTGGAGACCCAAGTAATGTAGATAAAATGATTAGAAGAATATGGTGTAAATCGATGGATAAGACACAGAAAGCAGAATTTCAGCTGCTGGTATCACAGATGAGAGAAAGAAAATAGATGAAGCACTCTTGTATGTTAGTATGGAACATGGTGATGCACATACAGTTCTTCATTCAGTACTTTTTACATATTATATATATATATATATATATATATATATATATATATATATATATATATATATATATATATATATATATATATATATATATATATATATAGAGAGAGAGAGAGAGAGAGAGAGAGAGAGAGAGAGAGAGAGAATGTGTGATTGTCTTTGTCGCTTTTAGGCCACACATGTAAACTAGAAGTTGCTGCGCTGAAATACAGCATTTGCGTTAAAACGAAACTACCGTACTACCGTTCATATCGTAAACAACGTCATAAAAACATAATATGACGAA